>NC_056591.1:7859799-8159799 GCF_018340385.1 Cyprinus carpio
TAAATCCAAAAGTTATGAGATAAACAATAAACAAGACTTGGCTAGGCAACGATTACACAAATTAGACAATGGACAATATATATATATATATATATATATATACAACAAAACTGGTCACAAGACACAATCCAACCAATAAGAAACAAGACATGACTAAATCAACCAATCCCACATGAAACATTAATTAAGGAAGCACATGGCAAGAACACATGAGGTAACAGGGAATCACATGAAAGCATGAACATAAACCCATCATTACATATCACCCCCTTATCACCCCTCTATGGGCAGCATCAGAAGCCCAAACAAAACTCAAACACACAAAAGTTCAGGAGGGTGGTGGAATGGAGGTGGTCCAGAGGGCAGGATGGAGGGCCAGGCCCGTGAAGGGAAATGGCAGGTTTGAACCATGAAGCAGAGGGCAAGACCATGTGCCATGGTGCAGTGGTGAACCTTGACCGTGGAACAGTGGTAGAGACCATGGACTGTGGAACATTGGTGGACCTGGACCATGGAGCAATTGTAGGTCTAGATCTTGGAGTGGTGAGCAAGACCATGGGCCATGGAGCAATGGCATGTCTGGACCATGGAGCAGAGGTGGGCCTGGACCGTGGAGCAATGACGTAAAACTATGGACTGTGGAGCAGAGGTGGGCCTGGACCGTGGAGCAATGACGTAAACTATGGACTGTGGAGCAGAGGTGGGCCTGGACCGTGGAGCAATGACGTAAACTATGGACTGTGGAGCAGAGGTGGGCGTGGACCATAGCGTAGTGGATGACCTGGTCCGTCGAGCAGTGGTGGAGACCATGGTGAAGCCAGCAGAACAGGAATCCAGGGCAGAGCAGGCAGAGCTGAAAACCACCAGGGTGGAGCAGGCAGGTCAGCGGATCCCCACGGTGGAGCAGATGACCACCAGTGTGGAGCTGGCAGAGAAGGAAGTTAGGGCGGAGCAGGCGAACAAGGTGAAGCCTGCGGATCAGAAGACCATCACAGGTCAGGAGGCCATGGTACACCTGAGACATGGACAGACCACCTGGCTGTGACAGAACAGGCAGAGTAACCTTGAGCGGTCAGGAAAGGGGTTCAGTAATGACCTCACTGGCCATGGTATGACAGGCAGAGAGTTCAGGGATGACCTCTTCTTGGCTGTGAAAGGGATGACTGTGAGTTCAGAGATGGCATCCCTGGCTGTGACAGAGCATACTGTGAGTTCAGGGACAGCCTCTTTAGCCATGACAGGACTGGCAGAGGGTTTATGTGTGACCACTGTGGTCAAAACAGGACAGGCAGAAAACTCACTGGTTGGTGTCAACACAGGACTGAACTCTAGGGCTTGAGTGGGCTATGGCGTGGAACCATGGACTTTAGCAGGCTGTGGAGTGGATTCATGGGATCAGATCATCCCTACTCCATTCCAACTCAACACACATTGATTGAGTTTATTCAACCCACATGCAAGCCACCCGCACTCACAGACACCCGGTTGATGGATTCATAACACTGGCCATTAGGTCTTATTGGTCTTGGCCCAGGCTCGGAATTTTGGACTGAACCCAGAGTACCCCCACCCCCAACCTGAACTTGCTCATCCTGAACTTTGTTAATAAAACATCATAAAGTGGGTCTACTGTTATCAGTGTTTTTGATAAAAGTGACTCAATATAACACTCTGGTTACAGTAAGAGAGTTTTTCCTGTTATAAAAACACAAGTTATCCTGTTATAAAGCTCATTTGTGAACTGAAGGTGTCAGAATAAACCCGAAACAGATGTCATCATTGTCACGTGGTGAATTTGGCCAATTGTGAAACAGCTGTGTTGTCATCAGATCTCCTGCAGTTGTTCTGGAGAAGCTGTGCCGGCTGAGTAAGCTGACTGCTCTCGAAATGCTCTCGAGGTACTTTAATGCCATACGTCAAAGTAACGCGGGGTCGGCACTGTCTCAAGTCGGACAAAATTTCTAACCAGCCTGCACTACTTCAAGTCATCCGCCGATTGGTCTGCCGCATGAAGTCGAACACATATATTAACTAAGGGAGCACACAGCAAAACACATTAGCGAACAGGGAATCACATGACAAGGCAGAAACCAAGAGACATGAAAACATGAACATAAGCCATCAATACAATAGAATATATAGTCACAGTGATAAAGTGGATAAAAATTACTAGACTGGCTTGGACTCCACATGAATTGCTGCATATGCATTGCTTTTATTATCGATTAAATAATAACTCAAGTAAAATCCTAACTGAGTTTAGAGAGCATTTTAATATGCATTTACAAGGAAGACAGAAATAAATAAAAATATCTTCTGACAGCAAAGATACTTTGAAAAATGTACTTTGAAAAAGTTTGTGAAGAGCTCTGTCCTTTTCCTCAAGGTGAATATAAATTATTATTTTTTTTTTTTTTAGTTTTATTTTTTCAGATAAAAACATCCACAGCATCTATACCCACAGGAAGCCCTCACAATGTTCCTGCAGACCACAGGCAAACCGAAAGACCACTGCTGTCATCCACAAACATCACCTCTCACAGTCTGATGAGTCTAATTGATCAGAGCAGTTCACTTTGAGCAGGAATGTTAAGTAGTCACCGGCATGGACTGCTGAGTTCAGTTAGCAATTCACCATTTTAAAGCCGCATTCATCATACTGTGTCAGCTAAAATCATGTCCTAAGACTAAGAACGGCCATTTTTCAGGTTCTCTCTAATCATTTCATTGACATCTTTGAATTTATTAACTTTACGGAATGGATTTTAAAGAATTAGCGAACTTGTGATGTATAAGGTTTAGTTTCTGAGGACAGAATGACTGATGTGGATATAAACATTTGTCATCAAGACACATATTGCTACAGCTGGAAGATTAATGTAAGAGTGTGATATGTCAATATGACATTTTGCAAAATGCCACATCCCTTGGCTGCACATTGAGCTTGAAATTGTTTGAGATCTTGTTCTCGGGAAAAGCTAGTCATGATGTCAACAGCAACAAAAATATTAATATGACTGCATTATGTGTGGAGTACTGGTTTGAAGACTGGATTAAATTTATTAAAAAAAGATTGATTAAGGCTTGTAGCTCTTTGATTAACCAGCATTTGTATGGTTTTCATCTTCACCACTTTAAAAAGTAATCAAGCAAAGTGCATGGCGTGTTAATGCACTAATATTTCAGGCGTCTAAAATACTGAAACAGCAATTATACTTTTGGTAATATTAATATTGTATAATATATTTTTAAAATCTGATACATCTGCAAGTACTGCATCTACTCTCAGATTTCATCATGAATATTATGACACTTTGTAACGGTGTCTTCACCCGGATGTACAATTTTAACCACAATTAACTTATATATATTAACTTTTTTGTTCATTATCAATACAAAAATTACTATCAACATAAACCAGAGTAGATGCAGGTACAAAATGCTATTTCTCCCAGGAGAGCATCCAGAAACAGCAGGCTTTAAACATACATCATATATCACTAGTCAATCCACACATTATCCCATTAGCTGCCTTCCTTGCAGGTGATCTGCCTCAGGAACCACTCCTCCTAGGGGCCCCATTCTCACCTTTTTATTCACTGCTCTCATTATTAACACATGCCTATTTTACAACGTTGTACTCTACAACATATTTGTGAGATTCCCAGCATGCATTATATATTATATATATATATATATATATATATATATATATATTTTTTTTTTTTTTTTTTTTTTTTTTTTTTTGAGGTTTACTGTGTTTTACCTTTTACTTCCACTGGTTTCTTGTGGTTGTTGAGTCTTTTGAATTATGGGTCATGGTGTGTTAACTGCACCTCGCTCTTTCGTTTCTCATTTCTTATGCATCATCATTACTGTGAGAAAAAAATAATAAAAATATTACAATTAAAATATTACAAAATTACAATTATAAATAATTACAGTATCAAAATAACTGAAATAAAATATATATTTTTTTAAATATATAAATAAACTTACTGACCTTGACACACAAGGTGTCTTCCATCACATGATGTGGAGAAGGAACTTTACCCACCAATCATTGCACATCACTACAGTGCTGAAGTAGCTAATATGCACAACTGAAGTTTTGTGTTTGATGACACCACACGGTGTTCTTCAAATATTAATAAAACTGCTTCACTGCATTTTTGAAGATAAATGCTAAAATTATTATTTGAAAGATTTACTATACCATTGAAAAAAAATCCAGGCTTTTTATTATTATTATTATTATTATTATAATCACTAAACAGTATATACCACCTACTCAGCACTAAAGAAGTCACGGTTAATTTTAAACAATTTATCCATTTAAAAATCTATTTATCTGTATTATTAATATTTATTAACAATTTATCCATTTAAAAATGTTTTTCAAATGCAAATTAAATGGCACAGATCTGAAAGAAGACCTGATTTTATTTAACGACCAAGGTTAGTAAATTTCTGTAAGCCAGACCAGTCTTACTGAAGTGTGGATCACCATTTTGTTGTTGACAGAACATCAAATAATTCCTCAATAACAAACTATCACACATCGTGTTAGTTTGAACTCTGCAGAGCTGATATCACAGCACACTGCCCACCTGCTTTCACTTCTTCTGCAGGGGAGTATCAATACCTGTAAGCATCCAACAGTTTGTTACAACAGGTAGGAAAACAAATGCTGCGCTGACAATGAGCTCACAAATTGTCTTGAGCTAACAATTCATCTACAGTCTTCAATTCGCTTTTTATTTGTGGGCAAGTTCTTCAACTACGGAATGCATCTGTCTCAATCAATAAAGCATACTGCCAAGGGGCTGCAAGCAAACTCATGTGTGTAAGTGTGAGTGTGTGCGTCTGCACAGCTCATGTCTGCCAGCTCACATTTGTGAAGCGCCATCCATATCTAGCCTAGCAATAAACAGGGCTCTCTCAACAAGAAACTAATAAACCTTGCACTGCTATTTTCCTCTTGTTCCCATCAAATCTATTATAGACATCGAGGGTGCTTATTGCACCCTATTTTATTGTCAGGTCGGAGACTCTAAGAGTGAATAAGAGCTATTACACTGAGCGCATGAGCAGAACTGATCTGATATGACCTATAATTTCAAGCAAAAGTAGACAATTAGGGCACATAATCAGTATTTGTTCCCACCTCTCAACTCCAAAAAAGCCATTGTGTGGAACAGAAGTCGGCACCCAAAGGCCCTAAAGCCAAGAGTGTGTAAAATCAATTGGGCAGCACAGCACTCATCCTCTCCCATTTCGAAAGTCCTGCAGCTCCAATTAATTTCTTAATGAGAGTTTTAAGAGTAATCGCTCCAGATTGATCCAGAATGGAGGTCAGTGCTGAGTGCTAGTGGGAATTGAGGCTGCCTCCCTCTTTTAATCTATCGTTAAACACATTTCAGTCACCAAGCAGAGAGAGAGAGAGAGAGAGAGAGAGAGATGAACCAAAATTGAAACAATTTTTTTTTTCTCTGAACTCCTGAATGATTATCCTATTAAGAGAGCATTGCAACATTGTAATCCAATATTGGAATAAGAAAATCTGCAAAAACCTGTAAATAAAAATAAAAGTACTGAGAAAAAAGAAAAAGAAAAAAAGAACTTGATCCTCTATTACTAGCATTATCTATTTTTTTCTATTCTATACACTTCTTTTATTTTTATGCATTATAAGAATAATAAAACATGACACTTTAACACTAGCATTGTCTGTTCAATTTTATTCTACCTGTTTTTTATATATAAATACTTGACCCTCTAACACTAGCACTCTATATTCCATATTCTATTTCTATTCTATATACTTATTTATTATTATTATTATTATTATTATTATTATTATTAAATAATAATAACTCTAACTCTCTGTATTCTTCTTCGGTTCTATCTACTTATTATAAAAAAAAAAACTTACTGTGCTGCATTAAACTAACTGGCACTTGTCACAGCACTTATTATTGCTCTTTTGTTGGTTTGATTGCTTCTATTGTCCTTATTTGTAAGTCATTTTGGATAAAAGTGTCTGCTAAACAATTACAAGCAAATGTAAATTTTGATCAGATAGTGATTACCAATCAAAAAAAAAAAAAAAAAAAAAAATTCTCAGTAAAGGGTGCTAATAGGTCAATGACAAATAATAATCTTAAAAAAAAATAAAAATACAAATACAAATAAATAAATAAATAAATAAATAATACAAATCTTCTTTAAAAATCTAGTTTTAAACACATTGTTAAGTTCTTAGAAATCTACTCTTTGTATTTGCATGTGGTTAGAAAAGTTAAAATTTAATGACTCAAAAAATGGTGCAACCATCAAGTAAAGGGTTTTTGCAGGTTTTATGAAGGTACATTTAAGACTAAGTAGCACAGCACTCATCCTCTCCCATTTCTGAACTCCTCCAGCTCCAATTAATTTCTTAGCAAGAGTTTTAAGGGTAATCGCTCCAGATTGATCCAGAATGGAGGTCAGTGCTAAGTGCTTGTGGGAATTGAGACTGCCTCCCTCTTTTAATCTATCATTAAACACATTTCAGTTGCCAAGTAGAGAGAGAATAACTGGAATAGAATACGTTTTTGTTATTATTATTATTATTATTATTATTTATTTATTTATTTTTTTTCTGAGCTCCTGAATGATTATCCTAATTAGAGAGCATTGTTACACGGTAATCGATTCATGGCTTCCATTCACAGGGAATGTTTGAACTGATCAAATGTAAAGCTTGAACACAATATATGTACTGCAGGTCACCAAACCTTACACCCTTGGTCAGATCTTACGCTCATCTGGGCAGGAGTGCTACTAGAACAGATCTCCAGGCATGCTGTGGTTTACATGGATGCCTCCACCACCCACTGGGGAGCCACATACAATGGTCACACAGTGTCGGGAGTTTGGACAGGCATTAGCATATCAATTGCCTAGAGTTGTTAGCAGTTGAACAGTCTCAAAAGACGTTTATCAGGCTGGTCTGTGCTGGTTCGAACAGACAACACAGCGACTGTTGCGTAAATCAACCTACAAGGTGGTCTGCCCTCCTGTCGCATGTCGCAACTCTCCCACCACCTCCTTCATTGGAGTCGGAAGGTTCTGAGGTCACTTCATGCCATTCACATTCTGGGCCTGCTCAACCGTACGGCCGACGAGCTACGCTCCCTGGAGAGTGGCGACTCCATGCCCAGATGGTCCAGCTGATTTGGAGACATTTCGGAGCTGCTTAGGTAGACCTGTTTGCCTCTCCAGAAACCTCTCACTGGCAGTTGGTCTACTCCCTGACCGAGGGGAACACTCGGCATGGACACCTTGGCACACAGCTGGCCGCGGGGCCTGCACAAGTATGCGTTTGCCTGTGAAAGACACTGTGAAAGGCCAGGGAGGACGAGGAGCAGGTCCCGATCATGGCGCCATATTGGCCCACTCGGACCTGATTCCTCAAACTAATGCTCCTCGCAACAGCCCCTCGCTGGCAAATTCCTCTGAGGAAGGATCTACTGACTCAGAGATGGGGCACCCTGTGGCACCCACATCCAGACCTCTGGAAACTTCATGTCTGGTCCCAGGACGGAGACCAGACACAAAGCTTTACGACCTCAGACCAGCTCTTTGTCTGTTACGGAGGCTGGCAGAAGGGGAAGGCCGTCTCTAAGCAGAGAATGGCACAATGGATTGTGGATGCCATCGCCCTGGCTTATCAGGCACAGGGTGTGCCCTGCCCACTCAGGTTGCGAGCCCACTCTACTAAAAGTGTTGCCTTCTGGGCACTGGCCCACAGAGGATCTCGGAGCCTGTAATTTTCCCCAAGTATTTTTTTTTTTGGGGGGGGGGGGGGGCACCACACAAGAATATGAGGGTCAACCAAGTTGGTGGTTGCCTACATTGTGCAGAAGGATTGGAGACATCAGTAATAGAACCTAAGCTCTGCCACCCAGGACCACACAGTCACTAAGCTATTAATAAAGGACTATGACAACAAGCTCTGCCACCCAGGACCAGAATATCTGCAGAAATTAGGAAAAACGTATGGGTATCAAGAGGACGTGAAGCTATCCATAGGCAGAAACATTTATGCAAAGAATGTCAGAAGTGGAACGCCAAACCAGTGATTCCAAAATGGCAGATCTGCCACCAGCCAGATTGAGACTGCAGAAACCACATTTCTATAGTACTGGCATGGACTGTTTCAGGCCATTTCAAATTAAAATTAGCAGACGCTGCAAGAAGAGATTGGGGATAAACTTAAAGTGCCTTACAACAAGATGTGTTCACCTTGACCTACTTACCTTCATAGACTCTGATTTTTCTTTATGGCCCTGAGGAGGTTTGTAGCCCGTCGTGGTAAGCCTTGTAAGGTGTTCTCAAACCAGGACACAAACTTTCATAGTGGAGAAAAGGAACTACAGGAGGCCTTTGCATCTCTCAGCCCTCAACTACAAAAGTATTGGGCCAAGGGTGTCTGGAAGTGAGATATTTATTTTGTCCAAACCACCCTTTGTAACGGTCACAGCAAATTAGATAATAACCATGTCAAAAACAAAACATAAATCACCACTGGCTCACAAACAGTAGCTGAAGAGGTGCTCCTGACTTTACTCATCACTCGTGACTTTACTCGTGAAAGTGATCCTAAACAGTAAACATCTGGGGTATACTTCTTCCAATGTAATGGACTTTAACCTTATTATGTCCAACTACTGTACATGCTAATGGGGCAGCCTGATCTGCCATAGTTCACTGCCAACGGTTAGGGGGCAGTGGAGATTGAGGGCGAAGCCAGGTGCTAAGAGATCAGTTCTGGTCAAAGCTTTATTCACCACTACTTGCCAACACTCCAAGTTCGTCACAGATGGCATACAGATGTGAATGACATTTCCTCAGGAACTACTTGCCATGCTTGTTGACCCACAACTTAACCCAACCAGTCGCTAGACTAATCCCTCTTCCTGCACTTGATGAACATACACGGTCACAGCTGAGTAGTGGAGATCCAGGTCAAGAATAAAACATAAACCCAACCAGTCGCTAGACTAATCCCTCTTCCTGCACTTGATGAACATACCAAAGACTCAGAACCCCACAACTGACTGTTCCATTAAAGACTGTTAATTCTAATTCCTGCCTTCTGTGTCCTGAACGGCACACCAATGCGAACACAGCTACCCTAAACCAGTGCAATACAGTCCCAAGTAAATGCAGTTACAAACTGGGCTGCTCATCTAAACTCTACCAAAAGAGCTTTAATTTTTTCCAAACTCTGTTTGGCTCAATGGAGATATAGCAGAGCAAACAAAGTGTTGACTGACGGCTCACAAAGCAATAAAAAAAAATGCATCAACCTGGCCAGTCAATTCTTAAATAAAAACCCATTACTGCATATAGAATAATATTATATCTAAATTAAATGATGCAGAGGCATGACAGCTTCTCAAGGCTATATTATATAATGCAGATCATTTCACCTTATGGCTCACAATTATGTACCATCCCAGGGGCTTTATATTATTTGCCATAACAATAGGAATGTTGAACTTAGTGACACTTTGATCAAAGTCCCTGCATGATTTACGAAAAAAACAAAAAAACAAAAAAAAGAACAACACTGAAAGTCCCTCACTTTTAATTTTGCTCCTCTTACAGCTCCTTTTCATCTGTTTTAGCTCAAGTGTCATGTTTGCATGCAATTAGCACTTGTAATGAAGAAATAAACCAGTAATTGTGGCTCATTATTTTTAGATGATCCCCACCTGACTGGTCATGCAATTCATAAAAAGCCCAATTATATCACCAATTAATTATAATAGGCCAGTATATTCATAGTCCACGCAGCTCATGTCAACCAAGAAACAGCAAAATGTATTAATATTGCATAGCTCAACATTTTGGGAAGATAATATTAAAAATTATAAGCACACGTCACTTGAATTTAAATGTTCTTCTTCTTGGAATGAAATAATATTAAGCAATATCACAGAGGGTTTTATGGCTGGCAGCTTTTATTGACCAGATGAGCGTTCAATGATCAAACACACAGCCCTAAATAATTAAGGAAAAAGCAAAAGACTCCAAAGACTCAAAAGACTATTTGTGTGAAGCTAAATTCTTGAGCCATGAATTCAGGATCTGTAGCTAGTTCAAAAGATGTATCAAAGCCTCTCTGTTATTAATTAGACAATGCAACTCTTCATTTCTGACCAATTGCTGGAGTAATAGGCGTGAATAAATATCGATAAACTCACAATATTAAACAAATAAACAATAATGTCTTCTGTTTTGCTCCACCAATCCCGCCAATGAAAATATCTCCAAAGGAAGCAGATTCGTTTAACACTGACACACACACACAGTGCAGTGAGTTTGTGAATGATTCAGCGTTTATGAACAAATTGGTTTTAGTAAAAATGAAGTAGACATAGTATGTCGTATGCGTTAGTCCGAACCCTGAGTTCTATTCATTCTTGAAGAATCTGGCCTCGGATTGATTTTATGATTTCATGATTCACAGGCCTCAATCACAGAGACAGTGGGACTTCCCGCCACTACCAATGTATAACTGTGGAATAGTAGGTAGCACAGTTTATCATCAAAAATACTAGAGCAGTTTCCTTTCTGTCTTCTATAACACACCTTTTTTTTTGTATCAGTTCCAAAAACTATTAGAAATGTGGTGTGATCATTCTAAGCCCCTGCATACTATTGTCGTTTCTCATGACCCCCATGAGGAGGTCAGAATGGTCAGGACCTTGCTAAGTCGTGACTGTAATCAGCTGCTTGGCCCCCGCGCCACGAAGTTAACCCTTAGCCATTCTGCCAGGACCTTTAATTGCCCCTTGCACCGTTCTCAGTTCAATCCATCCCAGATCATGCTTTTCACCCTTCCACAAGGAAGGACAAATTACAAGACATTCATGGGACACCATAGGGTTTCCCTTGTAGAGTTGTCGGGCCCAATCCGCCGGTCTCAGACCATGTAGCCGGAAGAGCCAATCCTCCCGTCAGAGTTGAATGTAGTGGAATGCCCCCCCCCCACAGGATGGAGAAAGGGTCCCCCTTTATGGCCTGACCATGTGATTACTTCCACCCAAGGAATCCCCCCTTAGCCCCTATATACCCTTCTATAGCTTACACTACAAATACATCCACAGCTACACGAGTCACAGACTGTGTTCCGGCAAAACAACCTTGTGTCCAGTTGAAAAGTTTCTTTTTTGGAACTACCCCTCTGTTGTACCGTTATCCCTGTCTTTCTGATTCATTTACTGTACCCTGGCGGCATACGCGACGTCTTCATTACTTAGTACCTAGTTGAGAAGCAAGCTCTGTAGACATTAAAATAAACATGGCCATTGTAAAGTTATTTTATTCTTATTATTCGATTTTCCCAAATAAGTTAATTATCAATAGATATTCCAAAAGCCATCGATCTTATTTGCCCCCGAAAAACTTTTGTAAACCTTGGAAAGGTTTTGTTGTGTGTTTTTGTTTTGGATGAGATCAATTTTTCAAAAAGTATTAATTTCCTTTGAGTTTACGTAGGTGACGAATTTGTGGCACAGTTAATATTTTCTTAATTGAACGGAAATTGCCTTTAAATATCCTACATTTCCGCCCTTTTGAAAATTAAATTTATTATGACCAGCCTTTCCAAAGCACCAGCAATTATTGCAATATACATGGTTTGTAAAAATTCATTTCAGGCAATCCCTTGGCAGAATAATAAGCATTATTGATTACATAGTTCGGACCTCTTTGTGGACTGTAATCCCTCCTTAATTTACAAGAAAAATCTAGTATTATTACTATGTATTCTTATTATTATTATTTATAATATTTTTATGATTATTATTATCTTGTTTTAGAAATAACTGATCAATTGGAGTTAAAGAAAGTTCAACAAGACACCTAACTGTCTTTCCCAAATAGCAATTGTTTGTACATTATAAATGGTCTCTAACTGCCCTTATGATTAATTGTAATGACTCTGGGCTGGATGAACTCTTACATGAATGTAGCAATCACACCAATTCAATCATCCTGATCTGAATACCCGTACTCCTGCCAGACGCTTTAATGTTTGGAATGGACCTGTCCCATACCAGTATATCGTTTGGCAAGTGGCAAGGGCCCTCATTTTGGAAGTGGGACCTTTTGATCCATGGCAGCAGACCTACACCTTGAGGAGGTCTACACTTTGCAAACATTTTACCGAGGTCGGAGGACTAATAGGAATTGGCTCTTTAACTCTCTTGGTTGTATCTTATGTGCATTTGCCGCCGACCCTACTGTAGCCAATCTAGTTTTGGTTGAGAGGAAGCCCTATTCAATTAGGATTTTTGACATGCTGAAGAGAGGATTATATGGCACACCAGGATCTCACACTACCAGTGTTCCTGTGGACTCACTATTTCTGATGGTCCTGTTCACAATCCCTCAGGAGCTATAAAATGGTCATTTTCCATTTCAACCCAAAGATGTGCAGGTACACATAGGTTTAAATAAAAAAAGACATAAAGAATTCTACATAAGATACATACTATGGGGTAAATTAAAAAAAAAACAAAGCCTATGACCCCCCTTCAAAAAAATCACATTTTGTGATTTGCAGCCTGAATGAAGACGGACACAGTTTTAAACCCAGCTATCATTTACTGAGGTCAACTTACCAACATCCGGAAGTGAAAAGATATAAAACACCAAACAGTTCAAAAATACATAAATAAATACATAAAAAACTGATGTTGGAAAAAGGTATCAGGGCCTTGTGTCAGTATTTAGTTGAAACCACTTTTTGCTGTAATTACAGCCTTTAGTCTGTTTGGATTATGTCTCTTTCTCTACTAACTTCTGCAATATTTGCCTACTCTTCTTTTCGGAGACAGATGTCTCAAGTTCAGTTAAAGGTGATGGTAACCATTTGGTGGACTATCAGGCTTCAAGTCATTCCACAGATATTCAGTGGGGTTTAAGTCTGGGGCTCTGAACAGATTAGGCCATGCAAAGTACATTCACTCTTTTACCCCCCTTCAACCACTGTGTGCTCAGTTTTGCTGTGTTCTTTGGGTCATCGGCATGTTGGAAGGTAACGACCTTCCTCCCATTGGACAATTTTCTGGCAGAGGGCCAAAGATTTTCACAAGACTTTGATGGTATATTGTTGTCACATGTAACACAATGGTCGCCTCGTCAAAAATTGCTGCAACTGCTTCAGAGTTGCTGTAGGCTCTTGGTCGCCTCTCTGACCGGTTTCCTTCTGGCTCATTCATCCAGTTTGAAGAGACGTCCTGATCCAGGAAGGGGTCTGTGTCATACCCAGTGTTGGGGGAAAGGTTTCTTTTAAAGCAGTAACTATGCCTTACAAGTATTGCGTTACTCCCTAAAAAAAGTAAACTAAATACGCGTTACTTAGTTACTTTTTATGGAAAGTAATGTGGTTACCTCCTTTTGTGTTACTTTCCCGTTACTTTTAAATATGAGCAGGGCTTGATGTTTTTAATATAAGAAGTTAATATAAGAAGCAAATGTAAAGCCCTTTCACACCAAAAAGTGTAATGAATTAAACCTCAGCCGTGAAGGAAAAGTAACATTGCCGGTTGTACAGTAGCAACACAGGAGAAGAAGATGAAGGTTCAACATCTTCTACGCAATAAAAACCAAAAACAATGAAGCACAATTGTTAGTTTATCTAAAGTCATTTTTGATATTAGTATGGTTGCAACTGGATCATTAAAGGTCAGCAGCACAAGACACTGTTAATAAAACTGGGAATAGATACATTTGTGTTACTTAATATATTTAGTTATTGCAGGTTTGCGTCATATTCTGAGGTTTGCATTTCACTGTTTTGATTAATTTTGATGAATACTAATTTGGTTTTGTGTTTTGTTTTTTTATTGGCAGGAGAAGGTGAAGTGGGATGAATTAATGCAACTAGAACTACAGTGAACATCATGTTCACACAGCGCACACAGCGCCTCCATACTTCCGATTTCTTTGCCCAATATGGGAACAGGAGGCTTGTCAGTCCAAAAAAACAAGGAATACAAAGTAACGGAGCGTCTACTTTTTGAAATAGTAAACTCAGATATTTTCTTTGTAAATTAATAAGTAATGCGTTACTTTACTAGTTACGTGAAAAAAAGGAATCTGAGATACGTAAACTCGCGTTTACTTAGTAATGCATTACCCCCAACACTGCAATTCACTGTGTGAACATAAATAATTCTATTTGAAACAAAAACCAATAGATGTCACTGAAAAATAACAAGGACCTGAGAAATGTTTGCTTTAAAAAAATATATCTATATATATTTAAAAGCATCAAGTATAGTGTTAAAGGGGTCATATGATGCGATTTAAATTTTTCCTTTCTCTTTGGAGTGTTACAAGCTCTTGGTGCATAAAGAAGATCTGTAAAGTTGCAAAGACTAAAGGTACTTGAAACCAAAAAGATATTCTTTATAAAAGTTTAAAAGTCAAGATTCATGCAAAGAAAGAAGGCGTAACTTCTATTACTTGCTGTTGCCGCCGGCTCTATGTGCGAGGAGACGCTGTGTGTTTCATTTTTGAACAGTGAAATAACTTTGTTTGGCTTTCCAAAAGAGGGCCCAACTAGAAATCAAAAGGGTTAAGTTGTATTTACAACACTGTTCCAGAACAGTTCAAACCCAAATATTCAGATGTGTGCAGCGCATTTTATGGAGGACAAGGACTGTTTCCTGAACCCAGCAGCCTACAGTGCTTCTGTGCAACAAAGGCTTTTTTCTACAAAGTGGGGCAATTCCATCTTTGCAAGGAACAGTCTGTTGCTTCTGACTCACAGCCTGTAAGTACGTTTACATATTTAAGTGAATTTGCCATGATAATGTCAAACGCTTGTTTTGAGCAGTGTAGTGTAGCGCTTGTTATTTGTCGTTTCTCTGATCACAAATGCAGACATGGTTTTATGTTTACGCAACGTGATATGCAACGCAACGCATAAAATGACAGTATACGTCATTATAATCAGTAATTATGTCCCCACTGGATGCAACATATGCCTCGTTTGTAATGGGATTTATTGTTTTTGTCTCGTCGTGCTCGGAGACGGCATCACAATATGGTAAGGGTGTAAAATTTCCATCACATGGCAAGGTATTCGGCCAATCACAACACCATGTGGATAGCTGTCCAATCGGAGCACACCTCACTTTTTGAGCTTTGTAAAAATCGCACGCGTTTTCAGAAAGGTGGGGCATAGGGAGCAACAATGAGAAAATGTACATTATGTGGAAAATAATGATTTTTTTTTTTACAAAACTTTAAACACATAAAACACATTGCATTACACCAAATACACAAAATAATGTTCTTTTTAGCAACGTCATAAGACCCCTTTTTAAATGGTGTTCTTCTGCTGAATGCTATGAAAGTGGCCTTTTAAATGTCAATAACTTGAATTGAAACAGTCTTCTCAAAAGAGTTATGGGGACACAATGACGGACAAAATGCTGCACAAATATTCCCTAAAAATGCTATTTAATTCTGAGCAATTGAATGGCCCACTGTGAAAAATAAAAAATGTCAGAAGGCACATCGTATTATTTGAGAGCTTTATAACCACAAGTCTTGACTTCTTCTTCTGTTCAATCATCATAAATAGCACTAAGGATTCAAAACATAAGGAAGGCCATTGTGTAATATGGAGCAAAAGAACACATGCTTGTGAACGGACTCGAAAAAACTAAACCTCTGACAGAATGACAGCTCGACTGCTCAATGGATCCTATCTTAGTTCAATCATTTAAAAAAAGAGAGAGAGAGAGATTACTAAAAAGTATATATGCAAAACTAACAATTTCAAAGTAGCCTTTTTATATATATACTGTATATTTAATATATAAGTCTCTTATGTTCACCAAGACTGCGTTTATTTAAATAATATTTAAATAATAAAGTGTTATCTCCGCCTACTGGAAACTTTTTCAGGCTTCTGATTGGCCAACATGCTTTATGTTTGAGATTATATCGCCACCTGTTAGTTTGGCATGCTCTTGACAGTGCTTCATAGCATGCATTTGCGTCTTCATGTGGAAAGAGATTTTTTTTTAAAAAACTGAAATACCCGTGTACGTGTGGAAATGGCGGGGCTGAGGAAGGAGACGAGTGACAACACCTGTGTCTTGTTTCAGTAATTGGCGTGGAGAGACAGATAAAGGCCACGGGAAAGGAGGGACTGGAGGAGAGAGACTGATTGGGACTCGTTTACCGGCCTGAGGATGGTGGATGCTGAAACTGAAAGTTATCTTTGGAGTTATATTAAATTATGACTGAGTGTTTGCGCACTGAGCGCAGGTTCTTTCCAAAGCGCTCTGAGCAACCATGAACCACATTGTAATTTGATTTATAAATTTTGTCCTAGTAAAAAATATAACAAAGCACCAACACCATCTTAGCTATCTTTCCAACATCTCGAATCTAAATGATCCTCAAAAACACACAGCGTAACTGAATGCAAATCTGCCAATTTTTTTTTTTTTTTTTTTTGTTTGAAGCAAACCACATTAAATATGGATTTAACTCTTCCATATGAATAGCTGAAAGCCAAGAAGCTGAGCGCCTTCCAACTTTTTGGCTTTCAGCTGCAATAACTGCGCTGGTTTATAATGCCTTGAGCTCTATAGAGAAGCAGAAGTCAGGTCTGAAGAAATCACACTGAGCATAAAGTAGAGACCTTAGCAGGAACCTGTGAACTTTTTTTCTGTGATGCAAAGCTGAATTTCCATCAGCCATTACTCCAGTATAAAAGTGTCTCGTGATCCTTAAAAAATCATTCTGATATGCTGATGTTTGATTATAATTATCACTGTGTTGTGCTTGCCATTTTTTTTTTTTGGAAATTGTGCAAATACTTTTTTCTGGATTATTTGATGAGTAGTAAAAAGTTAAAACATATCAGCACTTATTTCAAAATATAAACTTTTTCTAACAATATAAATCATTGCTATCCACTTCTTATCAATTTAACGCATCTTGCTGATAAAAGTTTTAATTTCGGTCAAAAAAAAAAAAAAAAAAAAACCGAATAAAAATTTACTGGCCCCAAACTTTGAACGGTAGTGTATAATTGTTAGGAAATATTTATATTTTAAATAAATGCTCATCTTTTTTTATTTTTTTATTCATCAAAGAATCCTGAAAAAAAGTATCACACGTTCCAAAAAAATATTAAGCAGCACAACAGAATACCAACAAACAAAAATTAATGACAAAGGGGCCCTAACAAACTATAGCAAGAAATGTCCAAACAAAGAGAGAAAAAAATAAAAATCTGAGGTGGCACACGCTGGGCACTTCTTGCCTCACAGTCTGCCATACCTGCTCTGTTTGCTTGGCTTCTGTGACCGTGTTTTCATTCCAGTAGTGTACCTTCCAAACATCACCTCGGCTAGGTCTCTCTACCTTCACCTGCCGACTATAATGCAAACACCTCACCACACTGACCCTCACTGAGGTTTCAGCAGATAGTTTGGCAGGAAAGTAGACCCTCTCAGCAGTCCCCACACTCTTAAATCACACTCCTCATTAAAAAGACCCTTCAGTCCAGGCCCAAATTACACAAGCGTATCTTCTAATTCCTGCACGCCTAACTTCATTCTGTAAATACATGAAGGCTAATACGCTAATTGGATACATATTAGGATTTGTAGTGTTGAAATTAAATTGCATAGATTTGCGTAAGTAAAGCCTGTTAAGATGTTAATGAGAGCCAGCAGTTTGACGTTTGCATCCCCCCCAAACAAAACAAAAACAAAAACAAAAAAATCAATCAGGTCGCCCTTAACCAAAAAGTAGTATACTTCAAGTTTATTTTATTAAGTATACTTAAGTAAAGTTCAAGATATTTAGACTTTTTGTAAAGTATAAGTCAAGTCTACTTAAACGGTAATTTTAAGTATATTTCTGAGGAGTACCTTAAAGCCCATTTTCTGAGAAGTACATAAAAGGAAACATTAAAAGCATACTTTCCCTATTTTTAGTGTAAAGAAGTTATACTAATAGCACACTTAGAATAAACTTCTTTTTCGTAAGGGTCCAGTATGAGCTTGATTATGAGGACAAACTGAAAAAATTAAACAGATAGGCAATGTAGCTAAGACAAAGCAAATTAAAAAAAAACTGTTATATGATGTCATACATCACCAGCTATTAAAATAAATACTTTTTAAAATGTACCTTGTGGATGTAGTAATGTTTATGACATTTTTATTTAAATTTACAAATAGCAACATTTCTCATTTCTCATCTTTCCCTTCAATATTTATACTTAAATTTATTTCAAGCTTTAATTAAAAAATCTACAATTTTTTACAATTAAATTAATTCCACAATTAAATGAAAAATGAATAATAAAATTACATTCAAATTTTTAAAGTGACAAAAACAGTTTTAGGACATCAGAATTTGTTCTTCTATCACTGCAATTTTATTTTCTTTTTTTTTTTTTCTTCAGCAGCTGAAATAATTAAAATCAAGCAACTTGTTCACCAATATACAGTTCTTACCTTCTTTCATAGTCCAATTGCATATGTCAGGAACAGGGACACTAAAAAAAAAAAAAAAAAAAAAAAACCCAAACAAAACAAACAAAAAAAAAAAAAACCATTATATATCATTATTATTACTATTATCGGATGACGCAGCAAGTACTGTGCTCCAAAGCTGTGATTTTGAATGAAAGAAAAAAAAAAGCATAAGAAAAAAAGATGCACTTTCTGATGCTCACTGTGCAAATCGCTTTCATTTCAAATGCAAAGAGTTTAAATGTAAGCCACAGGCCTGAACAGGAACAGAACCTTGTGTTCCACAAAGGACTCAGGGAATAGCTGGTTAGCACTTGTTCAGGGTGGGAAAAGGAGAATTAAAAACTTGTGGTCATTGTGCTACAGGCCCCCGGCATGTGGACTGACACCGCCATCAGAAGGCCAGAGTGAAGGCAAAAATGAGGGAAGAAAAATAATAAAAAGAGGCAAGGAATGCGATGAGAAGCGTTTCAACCTTTATTCAGGTTACATTTCAAGATCAAACATCGTTATGGATTTGCATTTGCTATGGGTTTGACTGTGGCCCACTTTCCCCTTGCTCTCCTGACAAGGCGAGCCAAGTCTGAGTGCCATTCATCTGGAGTTGATGGTTCCACAGCCACGAGAACGAGCCAGGTTGGCCAGAGTGTTTGGTCCCACCAAGCTGGTAAGGAAAAAGTGGCCCCAAGGCAGACTCTGGTGTGTATGGTCAGTGATGATAGGTATTATGGAGATGGAATTTTGGAATTCGGTTATTATCTAGGCTGAAATATTGCTGAACCGTTCCGGTCAGTAATGTTGCACTCTGGAGAATGATCTCATCCATTGTCCTGTTCTTGTGTTCTTTTTGTATGGTTTTAGAGACTGTTATTTTTTATGGGTATGGGATTAAACACAATAATGAGTTGTTTTGGGCTTAACTTTTAGGAAAAAGTACAGTCCTCTCTTAAGGGTTCTGTTCTTTAGTGGGTGTCATAAAGAATTGTAACAGGAATGAATTCACTAAAGAAAGATTGCATTTGATTTAAAAGCACAATTTATTTGCACTCGCAGTATGCATTGTTTTAGCACACATGGGTTTATGCAATCATTGCCAAACCTGCCAAAAAATTTGGTGCTGCAATGCAATTTGCACAGCGTATCACCACACTCACAGAGTACTTTACTGGAAGGTACACTACTGCACTCCAGGAACTGGAGATTGCCACAGGGCCTCTTTAACAAAAAGTGACGTGGCATAACAGCCAAGTATGCGTGTACCATAATCAGAAATATGGCCCTGTGCATTAAACCCATCAAAAGTGCACACTACACAGCCAGTGAACACACACCCGGAGCAATGGGCAGCAATTTTTGCCTGCGGAGCACGGGGGAACAGTTGGGGGTTCTGTGCATTGGCTCAAGGGGCAGCCTCAGTCGTGGTCATTGCCGGCCCGAGACTTTCAACCACAACCTTAGGATTAGGAGTCAAACTCTCTAACCACTAGGCCACGACTGGCTATCAAATGACTTCAAATAATATTTTGGGAAATAATTTCTCAACCAAAATTGATTAATTTGATAATTAATATGAATTATTCAGCACATCATGTAATTAATTAGATCAAAATGATTAATTCTCATAGATAAATGTCTCTGTTGCAATTAATCAATCAAGATTATGATGATTATATTTATTATATATTATTATTATATCTATTTATTTATTTATTTATGTTATTATTTATTTAGTTAGTTATTATTTTACTTGTATCAACCAAAAGCGCTTTGAAAAGTTTTCGTTTGGCAAGTTTTATTTAAAAGATTTTGAAACATATTGAAACAAAGAAAAACAACCACTGTTTGAAATATTAATAAAACACAGATGACCATCAGTGTTTGTGTAACCCGACGGGTTGTGGAACGTTTATTCTTTTTGTTGGGGTCTACTGGCCTTTGATCAGTTAAAACAAACACAATTCAGATGTGATCTCTGCACTTACAAAGCTTGGCTTGTTTAAAAGTAAGCACCCGCTGGGATAGCTAATGATCTGAGCATCAGGAAACGGTTGTGGAGGACAAAAGGTAAAAATAAACCTCCACTGGGCATTCTGGGCACCACTCGAGCTGATTGTCTTACTTATTTTAAAGGTGAAGAATACAGAACTGTGAGATTGAGTCAGTCTTTTATAGGTGCTTGCTTGTTGGCTGTAAATCAATATGGAAATGAGCTGAATGCTCATGCAAGGCAGGAAATGAGTTTTTACTCAAAAGGTTGGACACGTAAAGAAGGTTTATAAATTTGATTAGAATGGCTTACATTTGAATCCACAGATGTGAAACTTGGCACTTAACGTTGCTGTGACACGAATATGAGAACATGGCCTAATGCTCAGACAATTTAACACCATCCCCCTCGCAAAAAAAAAAAAAAAAAAAAAAAAAAAAAAAACGCACAACGTTCATTAGAATCATCTTGTTTCATGAAACAAATTTGCATGGTGACCACTTGGACTGTATGGAAAAAGCAAGGTCAACTAATCGGCTCTATTGGTTTTACACACAATAAAAATCAACATTCGGATTTTAAACAACATGGAGAGAAAAATCACATTTTAAAAGTCCATTAAAGATATTTACACTACCAGTCAAAAGTTTGAAATAATAATAGTTTAAAAAAAATTTCAAAGAAGAATCCTATGGCTCCTGTAAAAACAGTATATGTGAATCAATTCACTCAATCAATCAATCAATCAAATCAATCAATCAATCAAATTATTTTAGCAAGAATGCATTTAAAGTGCTCGATAAATTCTGTTTTGAAATGATCAAATAATTCCTTTGACAAAATTCACAGCTTTGCATCACAGGAATAAATTATATTTAATAAAAATTGTGGCTCAAATAAAAAAACCGTTATTTTGAATTGTAATAATATTTTAACAGTGTGGTTACTGATTACACACACACCCACACACACACGCACACACCACACACACACACACACACACACACACACACACACACACACACACACAAACCTAATCCAATACCCTTTTGAGGGCCATTGACAGTTTTTTTTTTTTTTTTTTTGTGTGTGTGTGTCGGACTTATTCCCAAACTTTTGACAGTGTTGTTACTGTTTACACACACACACACACCACACACAACACACAAACTTTTGAGGGCATTTGACAGGTTTTTTTTTTTTTTTTCTGAATTTCTAAAACAACATTTTTTCTAACCATCACTCATTTTTCTCAAAACATTAAACACAAACAGTCAAATAAAGAACACACAATCAAAACACTTTAAAACTAAATTCACAGAACCCCTGACTCTTCTCAAAAAAAAGGAAAAAAAGAAAAAAAAAAATCAAACAATCGCTTCAAAACCATTTCCCACCCCAAAAAGGGGGGGGGGGTTATTGTATTTAGTAAATATTTTGCAATAAAACACACACACACACACACACACACACACACACACACAACACCACACACCCACAACACACACACACACACACAACCCACAACCCCGCAGACACAAGAAATTCACATCTAAGTTTGATGAATATACATATATCTGTCGTAGGCAGGCAACGGGGAACAAACCCCTCTGGCGTGTGGCAGATCCAGCCTTGATAAGACAGCATGTTCACTGTATGTCACCACAGACCAGTTCTTCCACCCTGATGTGGTAGTCTTGCAATTTTACACAAGACTATCTTCCATTCTTCTTTTGTTGTTCTTATGAACTTTACATCTGATTATGGTGGCCACAGACAATCTGCTCAAATTAGACTGAACTCTTTGTCCTGCCTCTGTCATTCCACACACAAGAACATGGTCTATCACAGTAGCTCTGATTTCATCCGAAATGACTGTTTCTTGTCTTGCTCTTCCTCCACCTCATATACGCACCTCTCCCGTACCTCTCAATTTGTTTGAGATGGAGGCAACCCATGCTCTCATAAGATGACGGTGTTCTCCAACCCAGCAATTTTGCACGTCTACAGCTAGTATCTCACCTTGAGAAATGAACAGAAGTAAAGCAGTGCTCAAGACGAATGGAAGTCACTTACTGTTTTGTCATTACTAGAGCAGCGCAGGCCAGTTTTAGACTGTAATTTTATCAGGACACGCCGCCAGTGTTAAAGGACTGGAACTGTTGTTTTGTACTACAGCGATGGGAATTTGCATAAGACAAACACAAGGAGGTCTGCTGATGGAGGCAATTTTGAGGTCAGCACTCTCAGCCAATCAGATTAAAGGACTGGAACTGTTGTATAATAGCTTACTGATGGCTCAAAGTGAACAGAAATGGACTGTAAACCACAAAACTGTATTTTTCATTTTATTTTGTTTTTAAATATTGAACAAGAACACAATTATGCATGCATGAAAGACACCAGGATGTGGACCCTAAATGAGATGAAAAAACACACAAGCACAGACATCTTAAACCTGCTATAAGAAGTGGTAAGACTCAGTGGCATGTCCGGTCATGGGCACAAAGTTACCACAGAATACTATTTCACCTTTTTGTACATGAGCAATGGCACTTTCAGCACAAAGTGCGCCAGAGGGGCTATGTCAAGTGCAATCAGTGCAGCTGTAGATGAAAGTGTTCCTAAATGTCCCAGCACGCCTTACAAAGGCAAAATGCAGTACATAACACTGTTGTTTGATTGATATAATTGTCACACCCATGGATTGATGATTGACTGATTGATTTTTTTGTTTCTTTTTCAGGATGTCTTTCATAAAAAGGAAAGTTTGAAATATTTATTTGATATAAGAGTATATTATATCTATATATATATATATAGATATATATATATATATATATAGTATATATATATATATATATATATATATTCTATATATATAAAAGTTCTTTTAAATAAATCTCATGAGCCTAAACATCTGATTGGTAGTAGTGTCTTTATATAATTTTATATGAGATAAACATACATATTTTGTTTCTTTAATTTTATTATATAAACATTAAGGTAAGTTTTTGAACAGGAAGATTTGAATTGTTTTTTAAAGAATTCTCTTGTCCCCACCAAGCCTGCATTTATTGATCCAAAAAATACAGCAAAAGCAGATATATTGTGAAATATTTTTACTATTTTAAAATAACTGCTTTTATTTAAATAAATTTCAAAATGTAATTTATTCCTTTGATTTCAAAGCTGATTAGTTTTTAGCATCATTACTCCAGTCTTCAGCATCACGTAGGTGTCCTTCAGAAATCATTCCAGTATTCTTATTTGCTGCTGAGAAAACATTTATTATTATTAATATAATATTTAAAACAGTTGAGTACTTTTTGTTTGTTTGTTTTGTTTGTTGTAGTGTGTTGTTTGTTTGTTTGGTGAGGAGAAGAGACTTCTTAAAAAATCTCAACTGTTCAAAACTTTGACAGTGTGTTTATGTTAATTATTCATATATAATAAAAAAATAAATATTATATGTGACATAATATTTATGTGACATAATATCTATATATATATAAAAATACTATAATAATATATATATAATTATATATATTATAATATATATATATATATATATTATATATATATATTAAAAAGTGCATATAGAGCAATTCTATGGTGAAATATGAATAACTATTTTAGATGTTTACTATTTGTAGGTCATTAATCAAATATGGCAACAAATGTTTTTGGATTGAAAACAATGAAAGCATTTTCTGGGTAGTTTTCTGGCACTTTAAACTCCACTGTGTATCATCCTTCACTATTCACAGCATTTAATCCACATTCCTATTCTATGTTCGCTCACTTTCACCTGTCAGAGACCCTCTAAACCACAACTGACTTCACAAGATTGAGCACTTCAGTAGTAGGGGGTGGAATGCCAAGTCTATTCTAGAGGCACCAGCGTTGATTCGAGGCTCAATGTAATTGCTGCCTGTTTCCCCACACTGTCAGCACACAACCTCCATTGTCAGAACACAGTTTCAGCAGCCACTCATGCATGTGTGATTTTTTGAATTGTTTAAAATGAATAAAGAAACAAGAGAGAAACAGTCCTAAAAAAGTGTGTTACATCTCTCTCTCTCTCTCTTTCCTCCTTCCTTCTCTCTCTCTCTCTCTGTCCTTTTTTTGCTCTCTCTCTCCTTTTTTGTTTGTCTCGTCTGTTTGTTTTTTAAACAATTTAAAACAAACGCTTTATATGCTAGTATGAATTATGTGGGTCCCGTGTGCCACAAGCATTTGATTCTGATTCCAAGCTCTTGTTTGATTCAGTTGATTCCAATTGTATTCGAGACTTTTGCATATCTTTTATTAATTTATATATATATATATATAGTACTATATATAATATATATATAATATATATATATATATATATATATATATATCACACACACACAAACACACACCACACACTCACTGGCCACCACTTTATTAGGTACTGTACACCTTGCAAGTACTGGGTTTGGACCCCCTTTGGCCTTGAGAATTGCCTCAATTCTTCATGGCATAGACTCAACAAGGTGTTGTCTTGAAACATTACTCAGCTTATTTGGTCCATATTGTCATCACAGCATCATCGCAGTGCCTCCTTTTCCCCCCCATGCAGATTTGTCCCCAAAGGTGCTCTATTGGATTGAGATCTAGTGACTTTCTTGGAGGCCATTTGATGTAAAGTGAACTCATTTGTCATGTTCAAGAAACCAGTCTGAGATGATTTCGAGCTTTGTGGCATGTTTTGCATTATCCTGCTGGAAGTAGCCATCAGAAGATGGGTACACTGTAGTCATAAAGGGATGGAGCATGGACATGGTCAGCAAGAATACTCAGGTTAGGTTGTGGCATTTAAACAATGCTCAATTGGTACTAAGGGGCCCAAACTGTGCCAAGAAAATATCCCCCACACCATTACACCACCACCACAAGCCTGAAACTGTTGAGACAAGGCAGGATGGATCCATGCTTTCTGTTTCTTTATGCCAAATTCTGACCCTACCATCTGAATGTCGCAGCAGAAACACGGGGAAAAGAAATCGAGACTCATCAGACCAGGGGGGACATTTTTCCAATCTTCTATTGTCCAATTTTGGTGAGCCTGTGCGAATTGTATCCTCTGTTTCCTGTTGTTAGCTGACAGCAGCGTCACCCAGTGTGGTCTTCTGCTGCTGTAGCCCATCTGCTTCAGGGTTCGATGTGTTGTGCATTCAAAGATGGTATTCTGCATACCTTGGTTGTAACGAGTGTTTAATTTTTGATTACTGTTGCCTTTCTATCATCTCTAACCAGTCTGCCCCATTCCTCCTCTGACCTCTTACATCCAACAAGGCATTTTCGTCCACACAACTGCTGATCACTGGATATTTTCTCTTTTTCGTACCATTCTCGGTAAACCCTAGAGATGGTTGTGTGTGAAAATCCCAGTAGATCGGCAGTTATTGAAATACTCAGACCAGCCCGTCTGGCACCAACAAACCATTCCACGTTCAAAGTCACTTAAATCCCCTGTCTTCCCCATTCTGATGCTCGGTTTTTTTGAACTTCAGCAAGTCCGACTGCCACCACGTCTAGATGCCTAAATGCAATTTGTTTTACCAAGCAATTGAATAGGTGTACCTAATAAAGTGGTTGGTGAGTGTATACTGTATATATATATTAGTGCTGGGCAACAATTACATTTTTTAATCATGATTAACCGTATGATCTTCTGCAATTAATTGCGATTAATCAAATTGTTATGCACAAAATTAAATAATGAATTCAAAAGTAGTGTAGGAATTTTTTTTTTTTTTTTTCCATTGAATGTGCTGTTATATTAACAAAAAGTGCAATAAATAAACATTTGGTTTGCAAACACTTTAAACAAATAAGGTGCTTTTTTACAGCAGTATTCCTTTTACATAGAAACAGTAAATTTTTTTCTTGTAAATCTCAACTTACAACATTAATGCAATCAAATTAAATATAAAACCAAAGCTATGTGCCACTGCCAGGGCATTAACGTTTATATATATATATGTCACAGAAAAACAAGTTATCAGAGAACAGAGCCTCGATCATAACATTATAACAGGTGCCTTCCGAGTAGAGACCTGCACCATCGCGGGACCCAATGCATCAGAGTGCGCCGGTGCGGTACAAGACTTGATGTGCGAGTGTGGGAGCGGGCGGGTAGAGTAGACACGTTTGTGTGCAGGGAAAAGGAGAAAAAGGGAGAAGGTGTAAAAACCTCACACTAGGCAATCTTAACCGGTGCCCGAGCGCAGTATGACCCCCAAAGCGCCGGTTGGTTTGACTAGTGTGATCGCTCCGTGCCGTGGTTAATTTAGCCGGCCCTGGCTCGGTTGGAAGAGGGAGAGAGCGTGCCAGAGCACGGTTCAGTTGGGCTTGGTCAAATTACGCATGTAGTGCCGATGCACGGAACTTCTGAACTTTTGAAAAAATTCTGAGTGGCAAAAGTTATAGATCTGTAAAGCAATATATTGTAAGAGAGCCAGGTGTTACTGCATCCCAAATGACTCAAAATAATAAACCACAAAGTTACCAAAAAATGATGCAATCTCACACTGTGCTTAGCAAGAGCGCTTCTCTACTGCCTTCAAGTGTTATTGGAAACTTTCTATTTCCCACTTATGAAGTCGTGCACTCATTGGTTGAGACACGTGATGACACACATCTGAAGGCAGTGCTGATCAACATCCCACCCCTCCTGTGACCTATGGTTGTCTGTATGTGTATTCAGAGCCACGGAGCAACAGACTTAAAAAAAAAAAAAAAAAAAAAAAAAAAAAAAAACCAAATGGACTCACAGCTGAAACCGACCTACCTAACGTCTAAAAATGGTAACAGTTCCTGACAACAGTGTGTGCTACGCAGACAATTTTGGTTTCTTTGGAAAGAAGACTGTGACGGAGAGGGGTGGGGCAGAGAGCCGTGGGGAACAGAGCGAGTAAATGTTAATGGGCACCGACACCTGCGAAACCACTCATCGGTCTTACGAGTCCATGGAGGAGCTCCAGAAGGAGGCCAAAAGGAGTAGTGACTTCAGTGAAAGACAAGAGAGGTCCAGGCCAGGATTTTATTTTGGTTCTGTTTGTGCACGACAGTCATCCGCGAGGGGCTGTCATGCTCTTTTGTGTTTATTTTATTATTAAAGTTTTGTTTAAATGCTCGCCGGTTCCTAGCTTCTTCTTCCCAAAAACTGCAAACTTTGGAGGAGTTGCCGCCGTTCGCCTGAGGCCAGAGCCTGCTGCCATCTGCCATGTTGGGGAGGAGTAGGGAACGGGGAACTCCTGCCGGCTGCCAAAATCTGAAGGAGCCATCGCCATTCACCGGGGCGGAAGGATAAAAAGAGGAGTGACGACAGTGAAAGATGAGAGAGGACCAGGCCTGGATTTTATTTTGTGTTTTGGTTCTTTTTGGACAGTCGTCTGCGAGGGGCTGTCACGCTATTTTGTGTTTATTTTATTATTAAAGTTTTATTTGAATGTTCGCTGGTTCTCGCCTCCTCCTTTCCGACCTACGAACTTTGTTACAAAGACCCTTTGGGCTTTTCCATCCATCATCCAGAGTGGATAAGAAGATAAAATGTTATAGACACTGAAGTACCTTGAAAAAACTCTACCACACTGAATGTTTTTTTTTTCCTGGCCTCCATGCCCAGGCCCTCCACTGCTTCACTGTATGCCACTGTTCCAAGGCCCAGATCCTCCAGTGCTTTACTGTCTGCCACTACTCCACGGCCCAGGTCCTCCAGTGTTTCACTGTCTGCCACTGCTCCACAGTCCTGGTCCTCCAGTGTTTCACTGTCTGCCACTGCTCCATGGCCACAGGTCCTCCAGTGTTTCACTGTCTGCCATCGTTCCATGGCCCACGTCATGTGATTCAGGGGCCTGTCCTGTTCCCCTTCACGGGTCTGGCCCTCCATCACTCCCCCTGTTCTGCCTCCGCTTTAATTCCCTCCTGGACTTGGTGGGGTTTGGGGTTTTGTTTGCTGTTAATTGTTTTCATGTCTTTTATTTTTTTTTAGTTTGGCCAAAGTCATGTTTGTCATGCGATTTCTTTGTCTGTGTGCTATGTTCTGACTGGTTCCTTGGTTCATGAGTCATGTTCTCTTTGGTTGGTTTCTTGTTATGTGACCCTCATTGTTTGATACAAATAGCCCTCATGTTGCCTTTGCTCTTTGTCTCTAGCTTTGATGTTGTAACCATGCTGTCGGTGAGTCTGTTTAAGCAAAATCAAGTCTGTTCGATTCAAGTCCCCGCTCATGCCAAGTCTGTTCCAGTCAAGTCTTTTTTTTGGACTATGTTTTGTCTTTATGTAAATAAACAGCACTTGGGTTCTCATTTCAGCTCGCCTTCAGTGGACCATTCATTACGATATTGCACCCTGCAGCCCAAGACTGACTGGTTTGCCCAACTGAAGCTGAGCAAGGTTGAGCCTGGTCAGTACCTGGATGTGGGAGACATCCTGTGTAAACTAGGTTGCTGCTGGAAGAGGTGTTAGTGGGGTCAGCAGGGGGTGCTCACCCTGTATATATATTATTTTTATTACATGTGAAATTATAACATTAACTTGGAACTTTATTTTGTTTTTTATTCCACTAGTGCACAGAACTCACACCGTACACATTTTGGGTTGATTGGTTGTTTGTTTAGTTGTAGTTTAGAATTCTTTCATGTTTATATTTGCATACATGTGTGGTCAAACTGTAAACACAAAACAGTTCACAATTAATATTTAGCAATGTTTCACATATCACATTTGCATTAAACATTATCACATGTAATACAATATGTATTTCTGGAACAGTTTCTCGTGTCACAGACTTGCATTAAACTTTGTTTACTAACTATATGGAACATATTGCATGAATATTTCAACAAGTAACATAATAAACAACATATGTCTACATAAACAGCAAACATAAGTGTATAATATTAACCGGGCGCTATGGCACTAATCGCAAATATCGATCTACTGAGAGATAACTTTAGAAACCTCAGATTGCTTAAAGAACATAAGAATTACTTACCACGCTGGGACTATATATAGTTTAAGTTATAGCTTCAATCTGGAATAATTTATAGAAGTTTTCGAGCGACGCTTCAACATGATAACAACACATGGGCTTTCTCTGTCAGCCTCAGCCCTCTCTCTACTGTTTGCCCTTTCCATCAGCTATCACATGAGCCCCTGAAACAACGTTCTGAAAGGGGCAGCACCCAACAATTATTATTATTATTATTATTATTAGTTGAGTGTGACAATCCTCCGGAAACCATTCTGATGTGTTGCTTTGCTACTCAAGTAACATCTATCATTATTATCAATATTGACAACAGTTGTTCTGCTTTATATTTTTGTGGAAACTGTTATAGATTTTCCCCCTTTTCTTTCCATTCCTTTTCTTTACTGTCACTTTTGATCAATTTAATTATCCTTTCTGAATAAAAAGTAGGATCTAGTAAAGTAAGATTTTGAATGATTCAAAAGAGTCAGTTCATAAAAGTGATTTCTTGTGAAACAGACCACATAGGTTGCTCTGTGCTGAATTGCTAAAAAGAACCATTCATAAGAATCATTTGTTCTGCCAGTCAGATTTGTCACAATCTCATAGCCTCCAGCTTCAGCAAGATTAGTTGTGTCGTTTATGATTGGCTAGCATGCAACTGCGTCTGAAATGTAGCGCCCATAAACAAAGATGGCAGCTTTCAAGTGACATACTTGTGTGAGTCAGAGCCAGCTGTTATTGAGATGAATGTGAATTCCAGCAGATAGCTTCCTCCAGGTACAGTATTATAGCACCATTACAGATGTGTGTGTGTGTGTGTGTGTGTCCATGTGTGCTCATGTGTGACCGTGTGCGCGTTTTCCCTCTGGAGCAAGTCAGCAGAAATGACACCTGCCCACCTTGTTCCACTCCACTCTCTTTCTGACTTGTCTTGATGCTTGACAGCTCTACATGTGTAAAGGCCATCTCTAAAGGGGCAGGTGTGCTTCCAGCCAGGAAGCAGTGACTTTACTGGGACTTGTAAACACATTTTCACCAGACTAAGCTGCACCACAGGGAGCTCTAACTCTGATATGAACAAGCCAACCTAAACCAGACTGAGACTCCAGTACTCTTTGTTGTAGAGTCTTTGACCTTTCTGTGCAAAGTGATGAGATCCGACAGTTAATATAGGAGTGGAACGGCAGTAATAGAGGCTTATAATTATAGAATACAGGCACAGCTGCTCAAAAAACCAAATGCCGTCAGAGATACATTACGTGTGAGATACATTACGGTCTGTAGATTTCCTCCTCTCACAAATAAGCAAAAAAAAAGGTTGCATGCTGTGTAGGATTAATCTTTTGAGAAAGAGCAAAGCTGTAAATGAACTGATCTGAAAGTTTTCCACAAATCCCAAGGTTGAAAGTAATACTGAAGCATGAACATTTTAGAAAGGAACGTAATAAATTAATTCTGCAGTCCTGACAATTTACTTCATGGACATATTGCAGAATCCAGAAACATTATTCAAATTTGATACATTAAATTATTAAATGTGATTTGTATACAATTTTAAACAATCTGATGTTTACATTTACATTTAGTCACTTTTTAGACGCTTTTATCCAAAATGACTTACAAATGAGGACAATGGAAGCAATCAAAATCAACGAGAGAGCAATGATATGCAAGTGCTATAACAAGTCTCAGTTAGCTTAAAGCAGTAGATGTAGCAAGTTTTTTTTTTTATTATTATTATTATTATTATTATTATATAATAAATAAAAAGAATAGAGCAAGTTCCCTTTCAAGGGAACTACGAACTACGTCTTCTAGGGGTCGCTATGGAGAATGCCTCGTCGTGACCCGTGTCTGAAGAATACATTGAAAAAACATCAAGAACATGTTGGCCGGCAACAGCCCATGACGTCACTACTGGTGCGACTATAGTATAAATAGGCACCAGGAGAACACATAATTCTCTTCTTCGTCTTCATTGACTGTTTTGTTTGAAGCAAACAGTGTTTAGGAATGCATGTTTCTCGGCAGAGGCTTTGCTCTGATACCTGTAGTTCACACGGCTCGCGTACCATGGGGGTGTGTGTGTGTATTGAGGAGCAAGCGCGTTCAGCTCTCGATGGAGTTGGATGCACTTCTGCTGCACTCATTGTAATGTATTCACGGGACTACTGAAGGGATGTGAGTATTTCACCATTTACCCGAGTTTGTAGACAACATTTGCATGAGTGTGTTCGGCTCTCGAATAGTGATGCATTTTTGGCAGCAGTTTTGCTCGTGCTTGATTTCTGTGGTAATCTAGCGGGTGGGCAGAGCGTGTTTATCTCCCGTGGGAGCTTAATGCATGCTGCGCGTTGCGTCGCGGTGAGAACATGGAAAGGATCTGACGGGAAATTTCTCCCTATCAGTAATTTCCTTTTGTTTATATAGTAAATGAATAGTGTAGGTCTGTTTGCAGTTGTTGGACAAATGGTTTATATCATGTCATTCTTAGATAACCACATTATGCTGCACTCCGGCTTGAAAAAATGTTTAAAATAAAACATAACAATCATTCTCATCTGCATCCACAGATTCCAGCATACTAGTTATGCCAACATCGAGGGGATGCGTGAGAATGGTTTTGAGAAGATGCCTCCTGTTAAAGAGAAGTTGCCATGCTATCTCTCCATGGGGGAAGTCTTTTAGGATACATTTTGCCTTTCAAACTTTGATACCTCTGTCGAGACAGTGGTTGAGAAGTTCAGGGAGGCGAAGGCGTGCTCAGCGGCCTTCAAATCCTTTGTTCCACGAAGGTCCAGGTCTGAACCCATACAACCCAGGGGTCCTGGCCCTTCTCGATCTGAGGATCAGAAATGGGCACAGAAGGATAGTGTCACAGCTCTCGCCCCTCCCCCGCCTGCGGGTAGGAGGAATCGCAGGTCAAAGGGAGGTAGGCAAGATAAGAGATGTGATCCAGACGAGCCATCAGCACTTTCCTCCGGATTAGAGTGATACTTGAGTAGCTACTCATTTCCTTTGGGGGGTTTAACATCTTCCTTATCTTCCCCTTCATAATTCCCCTGTAACCACCATCTCTCTACCTGACCGAGGTTTGGTGGGAACTCCCTGCATTAGTTTCCTATGCTGGAGCTATGATGTTTTGGTTGGTTCTATGGCTTCATAGTAACCACCTTACTGATGGTCCGGCCTGGAGACTTCTTTGAGTTGCCTCTTGAGCGGGGCTCCAGCGCGGGAACCATGGTGGGTGAGTATGATCCATTCTATATATATATATGTATCATTGTGCTGATTGGTTATGTGTATAATCCTTCTGTAAGATTTCTTTGCAGTATTTTTCCGGGACCTGTGGGTTTCAGTCCTTTCTAGGTAGGTCCTCTGTGAGCACCCTCCTTGGCAGGATTCAGAAACCAGGTGCTCGACTTGCAGTGTTACTTCACTCGTCGATACTTCAGCAGCCAGTATGAAAGCCCTGGTTCCGGCTTCATGCTTCCTGGATCATGCGGCCAGGTCATAGGCTTCTGCGGGAGCCTTCTTGATCATCAGGCACCTGGTACGTCACTGCAAAATCTCTTGTATTTAACCCTCTGGAGTCGATTAACGCGTATACGCGTTTTGGGGTATTTTCTCCTGATAACCCCGAAAAGAACTTAAATTACACTTTCAGTTTTGATCGTACAGATAAGTGCAATACATCAATCAAATCTGTAAAGGGTCTACTCTTTTTTGTTATACAGACATAATAACAACAAAACTTTGTGCACTTATAAAATAAAGATAACAAACAAGGAGTGCTGTCTGCAGCCTTTGTCTGCGCTGATCTTCAGATACAAATGCGTCATTAAAATGAAACTGTAACTCAGTGAATACTCAACGAAGAGACATGAGAGAGATATCTATAGAAAGCCTGACATGTCTACTTTTAAACTAAACAAGTGCTGCTGAAAGATTCTGTGATAAAGTAATCCATATGAAAACAACGTGATGTCCGTTTTTCACGTCTCCCTTCATTATCTTCTAATGCGACCACGCCCCCGCGCCGAGCGCGCTTTTGAGATTCAAATGTTTCACTGAAGCGCGCGGCTTTTGAATACGCCCACACAACAGAAGACAACGCAGCGAGACTGTTCTTCAAGTTTTTATTATTTTACTGTTTGCTTCGCGATGAGAGGAATAAGACATAATTCAACCCCAAAAAGATGTGATGTAGTTGAGGATTTGCGAGATTTGGATTTCCTCAGAAAAAAGAATGAAGCACTTTATTCAGCATGAGTTCATGAGTAAGTCTCTTTTTATTTATTTATATACTTGTACTAGTTTTCACATAACGTGTAAACATTTTACTAGTTAGACTTTTTCCAAAGACTTTTCCAAACTATAATGCCTGACTGAATGTATAATCAAGTGAAATATTATGAAGTTTCAATAACAATATACACTACTATACCATTCAAAAGCTTGATGTAAATAATATATAATGTAACAATAAATGTAACGTAACAAATGTAACAATCATTGCTGTTCTTTCAATTTATCCCCCCTAAAATACCTGTAAAAAAAAAATATTCTCAGCTCTTTTCAACATTAATAATAATAATAATAATAATAATAATAATAATAATAATAATAATAATGATGATGATAATAATAACAATAAATGTTTTTTTTTTTGTAGAAAATAAGATTGTTAAAAGGATTTCTGAAGGATTGTGTGACTGGAGTAAATGATGCAAAAAATTCAGTTTGACAGTCAGCTTTGATTTTTCCTAATAAACTGTTTAACTGCACTCACAAGTGAATATTAAATTATGTTGTGGGATAATTAAATATATTCTAAATAAACTACAAACATAAAACTTATATACATTTATTTTGTCCTCACATTCTTTCTTGTAACTCATCCCTCTCAGTGACACAGCTGACTGAATGGCTCATTATGCAGCTCATTATGCAGGCCTTTGTCTTCTCAGGTGTGTGCAATTCATGATAGTTGACGCCTACTCGCATATGACTTTTACCAACAAAAAGAGTCTTAGAAAATTTAAATCAATATATTGTTTTCTGTAAGTGAGTAAACAAGATGATTTTCACGTCATTTAGAAAAAAAAAATTCTAGGCTACAAGCTCCAGTTCTCAAAATTCCTGGGAACCAATTTTCTGTATGTGTTTTATTGCCTTTTTCAAGTGATTTAACATTTTTAGTTTTTTCACTAACCACGCATAACATTTTTTTTCTCCAAAACACAATCATGTACATACATGCTGCTCACAATATTATTATAGCCTAGGTTGTGCTGATTACAGTGAGATTAGACTTTAGCCATTTAGAATATTTATAAGAAACTGAAAAAAGCACAAATGTCAGGGCATGACAAAACTTCTCCACCCCCCAAAAACATAGGAAGCTTTAAGTACACACGCTAAGCTCTGCCCATGTTGGTTCAGCATCTCTGTTATATGCTTGGGTAGCTCTTAGGTCACACGCTAAACTCTGTGTACTTTCTGAAATCCACATGGTGGTAAGGGTGCACGTTGAACACTTTGCACACTTTCTAAAATCCACATAGGTGGTAAGTGTGCACTCTAGACTCTGCCCACTTTCTGAAATCCTGTATGGTAAGGGTTACACGCTCAGGTTTGTTCCCTTTCTCTGAGTTGGTTAGACCCCGGTACCTTGGGCTCCACTCAACCAGTGTGTCTCTAGTAACACACTTTCAAGCATCACTCCCCTCATTATTGTAAAACTAAGGATGTCCGGTCAGGTCGTCTTGAGGGGCTCCCTGGTCACCTGGATATCTCTTCTTCTTGCTGACGCACCGAGCGGGAAGTATAGGTGGCATTGAGAGAATCTTCTTGTATAACATGCTGTCTCAGGCAGTGCTCCCCTCGCCTCAGAGGACTGTATTCGAGCTTGCCTCTCCCATTTTGGTTTGGCACCTATTCAGATGCTTAGGAAGTTTTTTAAGTACACATTCGCTCTAAGCTCTGTGTACTTTTTGGAAATCCATATGGTGGGTAAGTGTGCAGGTTGAACACTTTGCGCACTTTCTAAAAAGCTCCAGGTAAGTGGTAAGTGTGCACGATAGCAATTTGCGCACTTTCTAAAATCCACATAAGTGGTAAGTGTGCACACAAGACTCTGCGTACTTTCTGAAAATCCTGTACAGTACGGGGTTATGTGCTCCGCTTCGTTCCCCCTTTCTATGAGTTGGTTAGACCTTGGTTTCCTGGCCTACACTTAACCAGTGTGTCTTTATTAATAGACTTCAAGCATAGCTTTCCCTCAACATGCAGGGCTGTTGTGAGCATAGCGCTTTCCCTTAAGCGCCCGAGGACTCTCCCCTTCTGAGGAGCTGAATTCCTCACTCCATGGGCTGTTCTCGTGGTAGTTTAAAAAACGTGCTCCCCTTTACCAAAAAGGGTTGCCTATGAGTGCGCTACTCTTTTTCTTCAGAATTATTACCATAGATTGAGTTGATGACTCTTAAACATATTGTTTTTGGGATGCACCAGTCCATCTATGAGTTGCTCTTTCAGAGTGCCATGAGAGCCCCTTAGAACAGGGTCTTAAAATCCATGTTATGGTAAGTGTGCACGTGAAGTCTTTGTGCACTTTTTCTAAAATCCACACTGTGGTAAGTTTGCACGCTAGTTTTCTGCATTCTTTTTAAAAATCATATATGGTGAGGGCTTCACGCAGTTGCTTCATGCCCTCTCTTGAGCTGGTAAGCCCCATTCATCCTGGGCACCCCTCCACCTATGTATCCTCAGGATACCTATTTGAACAGGGTGTTGCTACTAGGGATCTGTTGAGACAGTTCTTTCAGCAAGCTTATGCAAGAGCAAGCGGTAGCCCCTGTGTGACAGGCCAAGACTTAGTATATTGCTAGGGTCTTGGTCATATCACTTTAAAGGAATCTATCTTAATTCCAAGCCTTGAGCTCTACCCCGGGCCCAGGAGTCTGGCCCTAACAGGTAAGTTTGGGTATGTAGCCTAGGCCTTTGGCCGTAAAGGGAAAATGTCATGGACAGCCGTCTAACATCCCAGGGGGAACTCCCATGGAAATGGTAGAATTGGTACTTAGTGCTCGCCATGGTTCTGGCTTGCACTCCCCTCAGCATGGTGGCAAGCTAACTTTATTACCAACATCCAAACATAGAGGACGCAGTTTGAAGTTCCCTTGAAAAGGAACGTCTCAGGTTACTTATGTAACCATGGTTCCCTGAGTAGGGAATGAGACACTGCGTCCTCTAGGTTTCTTGCCATGCTTCGGACAAGTGAAGTAACCTTAAACAGATATACCAGATGAAGAAGAAATGACTCTTTTGAGTCGTTTCGTTTAATGATTCATTACTCATGTTATTGTTTTGAATCAGTCTGACAAATCTTTCACTTAATGAATCCACTGAGTAGTTACTTAATCAGCATCCCAAATTCAAAAAATTAATTCTTAAAGCTTTTCAAACTAAAAAAAAAAAGTGTAGTCTGAAGGCTTGTTAAACTTAATTATTTTTGAGAAGTAATCACAATGAGTGAATTAAATCAATAAATGCAAATAAGCAGGCCTAATTTGTTTATTTAGCTACTTCTTTACAGTGTTTATGACAATTTAATATAAAATTTAAAAATAATCAAAAATTCAACAATTACACCAACAATTATACCATTATATACTTTCTATACAACTTATCCAAAAAAAAAAAAAAAAAAAAAAAAAAAAAAAATACAACATTTATCCTATTATATGTTTATATCAACTAAAAATGTTAGGAATATGATGAAATAAGTGTTTGTTAAATCTCCCACCCCCAGTCACTTCTTTGAATAGCAATAGTAATGAGCCTCCAGCATTGTTTAGTACAAACAACATTCATCTCAGACCCCCAGAATGTGTTGCTTTCACATTTCGCTGTCCAAAGCAAACAGCAAAATGCCTTTGGGAAGAGAATAAATTTGACTGAAGGTTTGTGACTTAGAGGGATTTTCTAGAATTTTCATTTTGGGGAAATGTCTAAAAGAATAATGAATCAATCACTGACAGACATCAACTTAATGCCAAGGCCATTAGAAAAGCTGCCGGTGGTTCCAGGGTCATTTAACATGTTTCCAGAATCAGTGGTCACACTTCTTTTTCGGGAAGTGCTGTGCTTGATGCATACCGAAACAACTTGTATGCATTGTACAACATGCAGCTCACTCATACTGACAGCAGTGCTGCAGCAGCAGCAGCAGTGACACATTTTTGTTTTTTTTTTCCTCTCAAAACCACACTTTTTTATGCAGTGAGATTATATACTTTATATAATATATTAAATAAATATATTATATTATATTATATTATATTATATTATATTATATTATATTATATTATATTATATTATATATTGTACTGTTTAATATCATACAAGGCCTACGTATAATACTGCATTATAAGGGTCAATGATATATAGAGTGCCCACAGCTCTTATATGTCATTTCAGCTGGTTGCCAAGACATGCAGGACGTTGGTTTACATTGAAGTAGTAAAATAAATACAACTACATCAACTAAAAAAAATAAATAAAAAAAAAACTTAATAAAAACTAATATTAATAGTAAAACCTAAAAGAAACACATACAACAAAGTTACTAAAACTTACCATTACAATGATGTATGTATACTAAAATAACACTGATCAATGAGGGGAAAGGGACAATTAATTTGGTCCAATTTTTAGAAATCTACTCTTCACAATGGTTAAAAACTCGTCTGAAAAAACGTCTCAGGTTACGAATGTAACCATGGTTCCCTGAGTAGGGAACGAGACACTGCGTCCTCTAGGGGTCGCTATGGGGAACACCTCGTCGTGACCCGTGTCTGAAGCATACAAATGAAAAAAACACCAATGAGTTGGCCGGCGACAGCCTCTGACGTCACTACCGGTGCGACTATAAAACAGGCACCGGGAAAACACGTCATTCACTTCTTCATCTGAAGCTTGCGTCCGAAGCATGGCAGGGAGCTAGAGGACGCAGTGTTTCGTTCCCTACTCAGGGAACCATGGTTACATTCGTAACCTGAGACGTTCCCTTTCAAGGGAACTTCGAACTGCGTCCTCTAGGGGTCGCTATGGGGAACAGTATACCCACCGCGCCGCCATGCTGAGGGGAGTGCAGGCCAGAATCATGGCGAACACTAAGTACCAACTCTACCATTTCAATGGGAGTTGCCCCTGGGACGTTTAGACGGCTGTCTGTGACAATACCCCTTACGGCCAAAGGCCTAAGCTACATACCCAACTTAATTGTTAGGGCCTCGCCCGGTGGTAGAGCTAAAGGCTTGGAATCAGGAAAGATTCTTTTAAAGGGATACGGCTAAGAACCTAGCATTTTATACTAAGTCTTGCCTGTCACACAGGGGCTACAGCTTGCTTCCGCAAAAGCTTGCTGAAGGAGCTGTCTCAACAGATCTCCAGTAGCAACACCCTGTTTAGATAGGTATCCGAGGATACATGGGTGGGAGTGGCGCCCCAAGATGAACGGGGCTTTTACCAGCTCAAGAAAGGGCACGAAGCAACCGCGCGAAGCCCTCACCATATAGGATTTTAGAAAGAACGCAGAGTACTAGCGTGCGAACTTACCACAGTGTGGATTTCAGAAAATTGTGTGCAAAGACTTCACGTGCACACTTACCATATCATGGATTTTCAAATACTGTTCTAAGGAAGGGCTCTCGTGGCACTCTGATAGAGCAGCTCATAGATGGAATGGTGCATCTCAAAAAAGCATGTTTGAGAGTCATCAACTCGATCTGTGGAAGTAATGCTGGAGCGCTCTGGGAAAAACAGTGAACTCAGTCTCATATGAGAGGAGAACTCCTGAATCCAGAGTAGCACGCTCATAGGCGACCCTTCTTGGAAAAGGGGAGCGCTGCTAAACTACCACGAGAATCGCCCGAATAGCCCCTCATGTTGAGGGAAGCGATGCTTGAAGTGTATAAACAAATACACTGGCTGATAGGAGCCCAAGGAACCAAGGTCTAATCATCTCAAGAAAGGGAACGAGGCAAAGCGCGTAACCCTTACCATATAGGATTTTATAAAGAACGCAGAGTACTAGCGTGCGAACTTACCAATACGTGGATTTTTTAGAAAGTCCGCAAAGTGTTCACGTGCACACTGACCACCATGTGGTTTTCAGAAAGTACACAGAGCTTAGCGTGTGTACCTAAAGGTTCCTAAGCATCGCAGAGGCGCTGAACCGCACGGGAGAGGCAAGCTCGAATTTTATAAACCTCTAGCGAGGGGAGCATCACCTGAGGCAGCATATACAAGAAGACTTCTGTAACTGCCACCTTCACTTCCCGCTGGATGCGACAGCACCTAAGCGGCCAGGAGACCCCTCAGGGTGACCTGGCCGGACATCCATGAAATTCCCTGCAGTGCTGTGCCAGGCCTGATGATCAAGGAGGCTCCCGCAGAAACCTGTGATCTCAGCCGCCTAATACCGGAACATGAAGCCGGATGGCTGGTGCTGACGAGAGTTTAGTAAACACTGTAACTGAGCACTGCAAAGGAAACTCACAGAGTTTATTAGTAGACACATAACCACCAGCAATACTTACACATAAGTATATACAGAAAGGGTTATTCCCACCCTCCTGCGCTGCAGCCCCGCTCAAGGGGCGCCTCCTTTTAGTCCGGACCATCAGTAAGGTGGTTGCTATGAACATAGAACCAGCCAAAACATTATAGGTCCAGCATAGGAGACTGTTATGCGTTAGAGGTTTCCACCTAACCTCGATCAGGTGGAGAGCTGGTGGTTATAGGGGAATTAGGAAGGGGAGGATAAAAGCAGAATTTAAAAATCCCTAAAGGGAACGAGTAGATACCTCAGTATCACTCTGACTCAGACGAGAACGCTGCCTCGTCTGGATCACATCCCTTAGGTTCTGCTTACCCCCTTATGACCCACCATTCCTCTTAACCCTGCCCGCAGGTGGGGGAGGAGCGTGAGCCGCGACACTAGCCTTCTGCGCCCGTCTTTGAACCTCAGATCGAGACGGGCCAGGACCCCTATGTTGTTCGGGCTTGGACCTTGACCTTCGTGGAACGAAGGATCTGAAAGCAGCGGATTGCGCCTTCGTCTCCCCGAACTTCTCGATCACCGTCTCAACGGAAATACCGAAAAGTTCAGAAGGCGAAACCTAAGCATCGAGGAGAAAGCCTTTTCTTTCTTCCCGATGTCTGCCAGGTTCATCCACAGATGTCTCTCCACCACCACTATGGCCACCATAGTCCTGCGCTTGGCAGAGGCGGCCTGCTTGGTAGCCCGGAGAGAGGCCTGTGGTGCGGCGCAGCTCGGCTACCTGATCAGGAAAAAGGCCTTCGCCTCTATCCAGGTCTCTCAGCAGATCAGTCTGATATGCTTGAAGCATTTATTTTGTAATAAAGCCACAGCCTGACCTGCTGCTGCGTATGCCTTGCCATTTAAGCAAGATGCATTGCTTGGGCTTAGATGGCAAGGAGGGAGATTAAGAGAGGATGTCTCCCCCGCAGAATGAAAGCTCTTTCTGCAGGGGGCATCCTCTCATAGCCGTTTTCGTGCATCACCTCGATGTCGGCAAAACTCTTATGCTGAAACCGATGGATGCGAGAAGAAAACGGCCTCTTTCATTTCCTTTCGATCTCTGTATGGAGATCAGGCAGAAATGGAAGGCTCACCTGAGCTGGAGGGCTATGGTCGGAAAGATAACACTCATCGAGGCGCGATCCATAAACTCCAACAGCTCTACATACGCAGGGCAGGATAATTGAGAAGGCTCAGCCTCAGCTTCTTCACCTTCCTCAAATATCTCCTGCTTTTCCTGGGTACAAAACCCAGCAGAGCACTAACCTCAGTATCAGAAAGTGTTAAAGATATAACATCATCGTCCCGAGGCTCTCTCTCGTCCGCCGCCATTTTGAGCGCGAAAGGGAAAGTCCCTTTTAAACCATTCAGACAGATCCACCTGAAATTCTCATGAGCTCATTCTCCTCCGTGCCTCAGCAGCGGTGAGTCCTGAACCGCGGGAAGCAGATGGCTGCCTTTTTTTTTTTTTTTTTTTTCGGAAAGAGAGACGAACGAGAGCGGAGCTTTTTCCTTGAAAAAACGCTCGCAATGCACGCAGATTGCCTCCTCAAAGACATCGCGTGCGTGCTCTTTTACCCAAACAAATCACGTAAAGATCGTGTGTGTCATCGGGTGTCAAATAACGCCAACACGGATGCATACATTGTCTAAACGCTTGCTAGTAATCGCCATGATAGACAGAGAAAGAGCGCTCTTACCGGTTCTTTCAGATGCACGCTTCAAACAAAATGTCAGTGAAGACGAAGAAGAGAATGACGTGTTTTCCCGGTGCCTGTTTTATAGTCGCACCGGTAGTGACGTCAGAGGCTGTCGCCGGCCAACTCGTTGGTGTTTTTTTCATTTGTATGCTTCAGACACGGGTCACGACGAGGTGTTCCCCATAGCGACCCCTAGAGAGGACGCAGTTCGAAGTTCCCTTGAAAGGGAACCTTTATTTCAATAATTATTTCTTAAAATGTGTTGAGGTGATATTAAACAGTATCATTTGCACATGCTGTTTTGATTGCACATCATTTTAATAATCTGGACAGGTTTGGTGATTTCAGCATCTGAAAATGCTTAATGTTTCATGTTAATAACAAGTCAAATGTGTTTTACATCAGGTCAAATGTTCGCATACAGGAGAATAGGAAAGAAAGTTTTTTTTTCTTTCTTTCTTTCTTGTCTTTCTTCTTTCTTTCTTTCTTCTTTTCTTTCTTTCTCTTTTCTTTCTGTTTCTTTTTCTTTTCTTTCTTTCAGTTAACTCAGCAAATAATCAATTGGTTCAGTTGAGATTTAAAACTGGAAAAGTGGATCAGTGAAAAGTTGGCTGGAGGAACTAAAAGGAAACAACCAGAATCCTGTTAAAAAAACAACAACAAAAAACAAAAACAGACATGGGTACAACCTTGTTTTCCTTGATTATGTCATCCTCTTTCATGTCTTTTTAAAATGTTGTACCACATTAATTTGCTTTATTAAAACCACACCATTTACATCAGGCTATCAATCCGTTCTTGAAAACATGTAAAGGAAAACACATCTTGTAGGTGCAAGTCTTAAATCACACAAAGTCTTTTTCATCCCGCTCATTTTTAAAGTGATTTAGAAGCAGATCTGGGGGTTTCAGTTGCTGCACTATTCATTAAATTCTCGTTTTTCCAGCAGAGTCACATTCTACATTTCCCGAGCATCGGCAGTAATATCGACATCTCTGCAAAATGGTTTTAATTTGTCCTTTTCTACCACGATTTAAAAAATGATGTTATACATAACAAATATTTTCATCTGGCTCATCCTAGCGGGACTATTTGTGTAAGTAAATGTGTGCTGGTGTGTCTGCAGTGCTGTGTGTGTGTGTGTGTTTGTGTGTGTGTGTGTGTGTGTGTGGTATCTGACTCATCCTGGCTTCTCCATTTTCTGAGCAAACCTGTGCATTTGGTAATGGAGTTTCCCAGAGGGCCAGCGGCACACTGTGTGTCCTCATCATTCAAAGACTCGAGGATTCAACGTGATAGTCCTAATATGTTTAGCATTGATGACATTTTAATATGTGCTAACTGTGAGCTTAAAATGTCTGGAATACAAAAAAAAAATATTTAAAGGAATGATGTTGTAGATGAGTTTATTTCTTCATCAGAAACTATTTTGTATAAATTTAGAATTACATCACTTGCTGACCAATGGATCCTCTGCAGTGAATGAGTACCATCAGAATGAGAGCTGATAAAAAACATCACATATAATCCACAAGTAATCCACACTACTCCAGTCCAATCAATTAACATCTAGTGACGTGAAAGCTGCATGTTTGTAATAAACAAATTACCAAGAATATTTATTTAGAACAGTTTTGTACTGTTTTGTTTGTCCTCTATCCCATATATATTGCTTTCCCCATTTAAAAGTCATTTCTTCCCCCTCCATGACCCGTGCTCTCAGTAGAGTCTTGTTTTTGAACATGAGGAGAGAATGTGGGACAGTCCAGCCCTGTTTACAAAGCAAAACAGGGCACAACAGCAACAGTACTAAACAAATAGGTTGGTGGATTTTGTGATGTACTTACCTCCTCCCTGAGAAGAACAGGGGATGAACTTTTTCACTTGATGAAGCCATTATTGATGAATTATGAACAAGATTTTGGCCTTAAACTATGTTAAAATGTTGTTAAAATAAAGTTAAAATGACCTAATAATGGATGTGTTTGATTTAATATAAACATACAGCCTTTCACTTCAAACTATGTTAATTGATGGACTGAAGTCATGTGGATTACTTGTGGATTATTGCAAAAAAAAAAATTTTTTTTGATCAGATGTTTGGACTCTTATTCTGACGACGCCATTTACTGTAGAGGAATCCATTGGTGATGTAATGCTAAATTGTCCAAAATCTGTTTATCTGATGAAGAAACAAGCTCATCTACAGTTATCTTGACTGCGGCATTAGTAAATTTTCAGCATTTTCTTTTTTCATTTTTGTGGATAAACTATTCCTTTAAGAACTCATGACCTGATGAGAAACTCAGGCTTGTAAATCAAAAACAGTAGTCTTGACAACATTTTGCCTTGTCTTAGATCTGACTTCACCGCACAACAAATCAATCATAAAGATGAGAACTTTCAGGCGAGATGAGCTGACGGGAATAACATGTTTACACTATTATTGTGACGAAAACCATTCCAAAATTTAATTTAATAAATTTCCTGAGGAAAGGTTGAGCTCAGTGGCACGGGGGAGCGGAACGTGACATCATTGAGTTCGGCATGTAGTGTATCGAAAACCGGAAGATCCGAAGCTTACATCGGTTTAATGGTGGATGTTTATGCTCACAAATGCAAGTGAAAAAGAAAAAAAAAAAAAAAACGTAGTGCCCAGGGAAACTTGTAACACTAATCCCGGTTATCCTGGGAGGTTGGGCAATGTAAATTTATTTTATTACGATTTCCTAATTAAAACAAATAACAGAGCAAAATGTCCCTAAGACTTCAACACCCAATCACAATGAAGACGGACAAAACTTCAAAAAACACATAAACAAAGGTCTATATGAGTGAGTTACTGATACTCATTAATGTGTGGCTTAAATGTAAATTAGATGAAACTTACTCTGCAGTCATATGACCGTTTGTTGATTTCCCCACCGGGGAAATAAAAATGGGGGGTTTTTTTTGTGAAAATCGATCATGCCAAGTGTGTATATTTATGTATTATGTTCTCTTCTGACGTTTTATGATAGCATTTCCATCTTCTAGTATTCTTTTATATATCCCTACATACCGGCCTATTTTTAAGGTCCCAAGGCGAAGGTCATCGGTGTCACAAATGTCATCAAGAACAACCTCGGGAATTAAGGGGTTTTCACTGACAGATGTTAGTGTAAGGACCGTGAGCAACCTCCGTTGTTGTCTGTAGTGCGCAATGAGCACCACCTAAACAAGGGGGGCAGGCTTACCGATAGGTCAATTGTGCTTCAATGAGCCCCTATACATTATCAGCCTGCTTATATAAACAAAAATCTTTTAAATGAGAACTGACATGTCGAGTTTTGTGAATATGTTTACTTTGTATTTTCTATCTATCAATCCATCCAATCCATCAATTTTTCTATGCAACCACCATTTTCATCATCCATCAATCCTATCCATCATCCTTCCATCCATCAACTATTTTACATCCATCGACAACTTTATATCACACCACCATCACTTTTATATCATTCCATCCCTCCATCGTCTTTTATATCCATCCCTCCAATTCGATGGTTCTATTCCTCCATCCCAACCCATCCATTTTTATCCATCCATTTTCTATCCATCCAATCCATCCATCCGATTGAGGGCCAGCCCATCCATGTTCTAGCCAATCCGTCACACCGTAGTGTAGTAAATTTTCTATCCATTCACACCTAATTTTTATCATCATTGATCTCCTTTTTATATCCATCCATCCATTGCTGTCCATCCATTCCATTTTCTATCCATCCAATAATGCAGCAAGCCATATGAAACATCTATTTTCATACATCCAGCCAGCCATCCCTACAAACGTCTATGTTCCAATCCATCCATCTATCCATCCACTCCATCCATCCCATCCAACAGTCTATTTTCCATCCATCTAATCTTTTTATCAGCATCACATCTAATTCGCTTCATTGTATATCCATCCATTCTATCCAATTCGTCTGTCCATTTTCTATCCATCCCAAACCATACGTCTATATTTCCATCCATCCATTTTTCTTGCCATCTATCTAAGTTATATATACCCATCCATTTGCTTATGCTGTCCATCTGATCTGTTTTTCCATCCATCATCCCATCTGTCTGTTTTCCATTAATTCATTCATCCATCGAAGATCTTCACCGTATCTCTTGTAGTAAGACATTTATTTGTAGGCCTTCACGATTACTTGATCTGACATATATTGACATAACAACTATGTGGGAAAACATAGAGGTGAACGACGGGACATCCATAGACTAAGGACAGAAGAAGTAAGTTGTAGGCCACAACTATGCTATAACATTTGTAAACAACCGGAACGTCGTATCTTGTAAACATTGGGATATATCTAAATTTGCCTACAGAAGGATATTCTCCGTGAGTACAGCTGTGAGACATTGGAACCCACAACCAGTATGGACAATTGAGTTTAATGGTAGGAGAAGAAAACCCACATAATTCTGTGAATGTGAAAACTAGAGAAGGAGTAAACAACTTCGCTCCTTACATCATCTGTTACAGTCTCTCTGTTCACACAAAGCACTTGACATCGGAAATCACAGCCTTGCAGGTTTAATTGTATTAGGTTTACCGATAGCAGCTGCCTGTAAATTATACAGAGCAGCCTTCAAAAAAATAATTAGTTACACTCTTTCAAATTTCAAAACGTGCTTTAGTGAGTGGACATCGTTTTCATGCCGTTGCCGTCCGAACATGAAAGACCACCACAACATATGGCTTACTGACGGGTTGTGTATGGTTTTTTTTTTTTTTTTTTGCAAAGCCACAACAGTCTGCAAAGATCTACAATGTTCCTCTTTCATGAACCCCTAAAAGCTCTAGTGCCTTACCGTGTTTTCTATATTGCTACATGAGGATCTGCCGTCGTGGCACTGTGTAGCTTGATGCAAATGTTGTTGCATGGCACGCGCTGGACAGAACTCCTAGCCCTGCGGGTATCGACATTCTGTGTCTACCAGGTTTATGGGGGATTGAGGCCACATCTTAAAAAGTGGTTATGGAGGACTTTTCCAGCTGTCATTGTCACCTTAGCTAAAGTTGGGCTCCTAACACGCCCCATCCATCAACGTGACTGCCATGAGCTGCTCCATCTCGCTGCCCTGCTTTCTGTTGCCCGCCAGTTCTCTTATCCTTGTCACTGCTTTTTTTTTTTTTTTTTTTTTCAAATGTCTGCTCGTACTGTGTATATTTCCTTTCATTGACCCGGTCATAAAAGTTCACCATTTAACTTTGAACTGATGTGGTGCCATTTCTGTAGCCTTATACTGTTATTGGAAGAGAAAGAATACGATTTGTATGTGTAATCTAGCATATTTTGTGCATGTTGGTATGTGTTATTGTAGACGATGATTCAGATGCTATACACGAAAATATATATGTACAAATTAATATTTTAGGATGGATGGCGTTATATTTATTTGAAAGTATTTATTATTATTAGTATGGGGGGTTGGAATCAGATTTTTTTTTATTTATACGATTGAATATTATCTATATATATTATATTCTATATAGTAAGAAGTCAAAAGGCAGTTTTTTTTTTATTTTTTTTTATTCTTTTTAAAACTTGCTAATAGAGAAGAACCCATTATATTATTATTATGTTATTATTTATTATACAGCGGAGCATCAAACTATCAGCATTATTAGTGGTGATTTACCAAAGGATTATGTGAGCACTTGAGGAATAGTGAAATACTAGTGCACTGATGTGGAATAAAATTTATATGATCATAACAAGCACAACAAAAGAAAAGACTTTTGTAATTAAGATTCTTCAACATTTTTATTATATTATCATTGTGATATCATTAGTTATCATTATTATGAGTATTATTATTATTATTATTATTATTGAGCTTTACGTTTAGAACAAAAAAATGGCCTTGGTGAACGAAATGGGTGTCTTAATAATAATAATAATAATAATATAATACTAATATAATAATCTATAATACTAAAATAGTGCAAAACTTTTGACGAGTAATTGCTATATCAGCATGATATCAGAATCCGACTGCAGAACAGAAAGATTCTAGCAGGGATCACTAAACCACCGCATTGCGTTAGGAAGGAGTCAGTGCTAAGTAAAAGTAGATATAACGGTAGTATTTAAGTTTAGCAGCTGCTACGAAAAGAGCAGAAACACGATTGATAGAATCCATCTATTGCAGATCCCACTCAGGGAACCCCAAAAAAGAATAGAGAAAAAAAGAAAAATCAGATCAGCATAACTCAAAAGAAAAAGGAATACTCAAATGTTGTGCTAAGGCCACGATAGGCTGTGAAGTGCGAAGGCCACGATAGGCCGAATTTCTTAAACAATAATAGTCAGACTTACCTGATGACCATCATAAGCAGAGTTATGCGAAGGCCACGATAGGCCATGTTATGCAAATGTCACAATAGGCCAAGTAAAGCTGGGCGCACATTGTGCAATTTTTAATAGTACTTTAAAATTGTTGCTTGTCAGTCTGAACGAATATGATGATCATTTTGTGCTGTGAGATCTCAGTTGTCATTAATGTCAGACTGTAAGACAGTCAAGAAGCGTTAAAAACTGGTGTGCACAAGGAAATTTTTTCGGAGTTTTACATGATCAACACGTTCACTGTGATCTGCATTATACGCGTTGCTGTAATGTTGGCTATCATTTAAAGTATATAGAATGGCAATAATACCGGCTTATTTAAAGAGAATAGTGTAAGCAGCACTACACAACCACATGAAGAGCACGGCACAACCGGTGTTTATCAGAGCAAAGGCACATATATGAATTTTGTGAGCGTTGGACGGGAGCGGCAGAGTTTATGGAGGTTAGAAGAAATCGCTAACATTAATTCTGAGCATGCTTATCTTGATAAACGAAGACATTTTGACGTTCGTCGTAGAAGGTCACACTGCAGGATTGTTCGCCAAATTGACACTGCCAGAATTTTGTTGGAGATAAAAAATCTCTCTATATATATTCTAAACGGCCAATAATCAGCTGTCTGTGAACAAGTCAAACCAGCAATCAAAGACTACGGATTTTAACCTAGGATTATAGGAATCTTATAAGATTTTCAGAATTTTTCTCAGGCGACCAAATCGTGGCCACAAGAGAACCTTGTGAGCTGGACTGACCCGAAGCCAGTAGGTATGAGGAAACTGAATGAAACTACACCAGAATCTGCAAAGATAAACATGGTTTGATTATAGCTTAAAGACACCTGCCATGCATTGAGCCAGATCTTACCTAGAACTCAACTGGGAGAGCGACCATGTGTGCATCACCTTGATAGAGACTGCATTCGTAGTAGCACCAGTCCAAAAGAATGACTTGTGTAAAGATAAGGTGAGAGCCACGGTTCTTTGCATCTGCATTCATGTAGGATTCTAAATGACTGCATTGTGATGGAAAGACCATTAGGTTAGTAAAGTGGATGTAGAAATTAAGTTGACAGAAATGCTCAGAAAAGCATAAACACCAGAACTGTAATAAATACAGTATATCTATTCATGGGCTTAACGCCCCAGAGAAACCAGAATGCATGGAACAAGGATAAAGATAGAAAAATAAACATTGTGATGCATTAACCCTGCAGAAGGATAAGAACACTTTATATTTAACAACAAAGCCTTACTAGCTATTTGAACTGCAAAAAAAAAAAAAAGAACCTTGTTTAAATAAAATGCTTACACAGGGAAAAATGTAGCACAAAAGTATAGCGGTATGTCATGAACAGACATACAACTGACCAGGACATTAATGTTCCACAGGGCACAAAACTCAATTTTAACAAGAAATGGAGTATTATAAAACACACGCCAGAACTATAGAAAAGCCTTCACATGCACAAGTTTCCAATTAGGATATAGACTATTTTAATGCTCCATCACATAGAAAAATGAGAGACACCAACTAGTTATTTACCAGATGCAGACTAATACAAACACACAGTAGCTGAAGCTGATTATATCATCTTGGTCTGGAACAAGGTTAGCTAATTGTACAGTAATTGTGAAAATATGTGAAGCAGTCTTAAAATAAGACAATGACTCAAATGAAAAAAAAAAAAAAAATGGATGAAATTTTTGGTGGGACTCTGCCCTAATGAGCCGTGGCTGAAGGAAAAATGAAATATTATGATGAACAAAATTCTTAATTTGAGTCAATAATGCTGTGCATCAAGAAAATAACAAACACTGTGTATTTCTCAACCTGAACAAACTTTAGAATATTTAAGTAAACTTCAAAGTTTAATGTAACTTTAATGTTGACACCGTAGCGAGAAAAACGTGACTGTTTTCATTCATACTCCTATTCAAAGGACATTTGTGTAGAAATGGATAGTGAGGACCTCTTTGCAGAAACACATTAACACAACAAGAGAGACTCAAAAGGTCGTAAAACTTACCCCATTCCAGGCATCCAAGGCATCCAAAGTTAGATCAAAATATTACATATGTCACAACAAAAACATGAGATTAAGACAACAGATAGCTTAATAGTGTGACAGGATATTTTCACAAAAAGGTAGAATGCAAGTAGGCCTATCAGTGTTTAGAGCAAAATATTACATATGTCACAACAAAATAGCTGTTTCAAACACTGAATGTTATTGATTGAGTCTGAGTAAATCATGCCATTAAATAATCTTTTGTTGGAAAACAGGTATGTAAATACTTCTCATTAAAGGGGTCATATGATGCGATTTAAATTATTCCTTTCTCTTTGGAGTGTTACAAGCTCTTGGTGCATATAAAGAAGATCTGTAAAGTTGCAAAGACTAAAGTCTAAAATATATTCTTTATAAAAATTAAAGGGTCCTATTATGCTCCTTTTACACGCTCTTGATTTTGTTTTTTTGGGTTGTACGAGAAACAGGCTCCTCATACTAGGTGTTGTTCGAAAAACACATTATTTTTCTAATGAAGGCCACCTTCTGGAATACGAGATATGCTGCGATTGGTTAGCTGGGCCGAGGTGTGTGCTGTGATTGGCTAGCTGGGCCAGTGTAATGTTGTAATACGACAGCACTTCGGCACCTGGTCAGGAAATGTCCTGCCTGTGTCTCTACCATAGCTGCCTGCACAACACTGCAAGCTTCAGTTTAAATATTGCGTCAAAATCAAATCAATTTGAGCGTGATTTAAAGCCAGATGATTGTAACCCACTCTAAAGCTTGTATCTTCTTGGGAACACTAGCTCGTCTCCGACATAGTGATAACACTAGTTGCCTTCTCTAGTGCAGCTCAACCAGGTCTCTTCCCATTCGTTGATCTTTGTGATGTCACAAACCCTGGAAAATATGTGCTGTAGTCCAAACGAGTCGTTCATTGTAGGCTTTGAGCTTTGTAACTTTGCAGATCTTTTTTAATTGAATGCTAAAAACAGCAACATTACAGACTAACTAAAGTTGAAAAAGTGAAAAGCATAATAGCAACCCTTTTACGCCTCCACTTACATTGATCATATAATTCATTAGCAGACCGCTTGATCCAAAGAGAGCTTACAAAGAAAACAATGACGCAATCAGCAACAAGCTGAGAACAACAACAGCTAATGACAGCAAGTGCCATGACCAGTCAAGTCTAGTCTAGTAAGAACACGTAGACAGGTTTTTTTTTTTTTTTTTAAGAATATGCTAGACATACGCCCTCCTAAAACACCTAATTTAAACACGCCCCCATAAGCTACGTCACCTATGTGTCGACGATGACTATATTCAAATATAGTTTTTCGCTTATGTATTAGCTTGTAAAAACAGAGTACGCGTTTCGAAGGGGGGGCATAGAGGAGAAAAATAATGTAACATATCTATGGGAAAAATAATGTTTTTTTGGGGGGAAACCGTTTAAACCCGCATAAAACACAATTGCATTAATACCAAATTACACAAAATAATGTTACTTTTAGCAACATCATATGACCCCTTTATAGTAAATATACTGAAATTGTTTTATGATCGTATTTCTGTAAAAAATAAAAAAATAAAAATAAAAAAAAAAACCTTTAAAGGTGGCAACTGAGCTTGCAAAAGATAGAGTTGTGTCAGTAGTTATGGGACCCTAATTTATGCACCCCTGATCTCAGTACTGTATTCTACCAATAAATAGGCTTGAAGAAAACAATTATTTCATTAGATTAATTTATTTATTTATTTTAAATTCTACCAAGCCAAATTGCAAACTCATGTAGCACTAGTCTGCTTGATTAAGCTCATATTCAAACAATCACACAAGCGCTCACTTCGTAAAGTAAGTGCTTTGTCTTAAACGTGTGTGGTGAATGACTTGGCAAAATGATAAATGCTACGCCCAACCTGCCACAAGTGCATCAAAACAATATGGTACTTATCCCCAAATTGGTGTAGGGATTGATGTACCAATAAAGACAGATAGCACTGATGCTCACCACAGGATGACATGAGTCCCCCACCCCGCTCCGCCCCCTCCCCCCCCCCGTTTTTGATAGCAGGCCTGGAGTCCTTCAATTAAAGTTTTACGTGAGCCGTTCAGGACCAAAAAAAAAAAAAAAAAACAAAAAAAAAAAAAAAAAAAAAAAAAAAAAATATATATATATTATATATAATATTATAGATTTAATACTAATTTGGTGATTGAGGGACGTGAGTAGCGTTTGAATCTTAAGACAAGCATTACGATGATGCATTCAAACTTTTTCTCTCTAGTGTTAATGGCAGATTGGAAAAAAAAAAAAAAAAAGGCAAAAAAAAAAAAAAAAAGAAAAGCAACATCATTAATTTGTCAGGTGCATACCGCCACCTACTGTACCAGAGAATTGCAGCATGGATTATTATATATCTTTCTGTAATCGTAAAAATAATAATATATATATAATCATATATATATATATATATATAATAGATAATAGATATATACAAAACACATACACACTTCTTCATTGTATTTATATATATATAACCCCGCATCCATACACATAATAATAAATACAAATAAAACTAAAATCTTATATAAATTTCCCTACTATCCTGAAGCATTCTGACTGATAGCAGGCTTATGAATTCAAAGCCCCTGCTAGTGTTTTCACTTTTCCGTTGTGAAATAGTAACCCACTTTAACATGCATAGTGGATTTTGATGATGACAAACAACCTGTGAATGCTTACTGTTTATATTAGTTCGTTGCACAATATTAACGGCGGGCATCGTGAAAGTCATGTCATTTACACAATCGTTCAGAGATCGGTTACATTTAAATGATGTCCGGACACTTTACAAAAAAAAGTGCGGGCCTAAAGTTTTTAAGGGACAGTTTTCTACAGAGAGTAGGCAATGTCAGCGCCATCAACTGTGAAAAATGAAACGCATAGAGGACATGCTTAAATATTTCCAGTTGTCAAGCAGTGATTGGCCAGACTGTTATATGAATATGATGTAGGCCCATTGGAGTCTTCATGACAGAACTAAAGCTGAATCTATCAATGTCCGTGGCGATTAAAAGGAACCATTGTGCAAATTTCATCAAAGCGTGATAGTCTTCATTGAGACAGTCTAATGGATTGTGTTTACACTGTGACATGCCCAAACAGTACTCTCCATTCCAGACTGAGCTCTGCAATGCAATTTCCATGCCTTAATGCAGCATTTTCCAGACTTGTGTATGTTTGTTTCTGTTTTGCTCAGCTAAACCGAAGTACACAGTGCTCATCTGTTAAAACTTTAAGCATTGCCGGCAGATTATAATAAAATATAAGAGGGCCCCCCCTTTGCCTAATAGCCTGTTGGTAATCAGGTTTACGTCAGGATTCTTTTTTTATTAAGCATGCATGTGGGAAGGCTGCCAACGGAAATCATTATGCCACGTAGAACAGAATCCTTGGGCTTTGTTGTTAACCTTGTTCAAGGCATGCTGGGAAAACATCAACAAGATCCCCTGCTGAGCAACTACACCTTTTTCCAAGCCTGAAAATCTTGAGATTAATTTATAAGCGTTTGTAATCCGAAAGAGACAGAAAAATTTGGTTTGCCCGTCATTGTAACCTACTTGCTTACCCAACATTACCATTGATTCCACAGCAAAAAACCAGGATATCATTCATATAAAAAGATTTAGGGAATACAACATACAATACAACGAGAACTGAAAGTTTTGAGAGATGAAAAACATAAACTTTGTAAATTGCAAATCAATTAAAGCATTTGTTTTGTATACACTAATGCACATTTCCTCATTTAGAAAACTATGTTTTGCTTAAATAATGGTTATGGTTGATTAAAATCTTATAAAACGGTATCAAGGGGCTCAGTGGTGGAGCTATTATTATTTGCGTTCTTGTTTTGTAATGACATTTGTTATCTGGTTGCAAGTTTGTGGTCTCAAACTTCAGAAATGGAGAAGAGTGTGGGTCCAGACACAGTCCTGCTTAGCACTAAAACGCTGAATCTTAATGCTCATCTAACCCAGCCTCAATTCAACAACAGCAGCACTATGCTTGATTTCTTGCTTGGAGAGGTATTTCTACCTTCATGTGAGACACGTAGAGCACACACAGTAGACCTATGTGAAGGCCAAATAACCTTACTAAATCATATGCCAACTGTTATTAAAAACATAAACATATTTCACATATTCACACATGTCATGCATATGTAATTTTAAGGTAGAGGAAAATTTCAGGAGGGAGAAGGGTGTGAAAAAAATTTAAACCCTGCTACCACTATCCCTCTTCAGAATATGTTTCCTTTGGTAATTAATTCCAGTCGTGTTAAAATGTCAGAGAAAGAAACATGAAAAACTGTTAGTCTGTCATAATTTCAGCTCAGTTCAGTTGGTATCTGGTTAAACTGGTTTGCAGGTGGTTTGTGATTTAATATGCTGATGTTGTGCTGTCTAGCAACCTTGCTGCCTTTACATGCATGTTTTTGTTCTGAGTTAATTTTGTACCATGTTTATTTATTGTCAGTGTGACATGTCTCTCTGTCTATTTTTTTTATATATTATCTTGTCAGGGCCCATTACTTTGTATCTCTAGGAAATACAGACATCCATCACTGTCCAAAGATAATAGATAGAGAGGGAGACAAAAAAGTGTTGCCTGGTCCAGTCAGCAGTGTTGATTTATAACTGGGGTATTAAGCTAAACGTAATCTCAGTCTTGCTGCAGGACACTCAGTGATTTATGGACACTTCATCTCACTGTAAAAACTGAAGCAGATATAGAAGAACATGTCCACCAACCAGGACAGCCTGATACGCTTAGTGATGGACAAGACAATAATAGAACTCCTCAGAGACTAGACACACAAAACACATTTTTGATACAGCCTACACTTTTTGTTAATGTACTATTGTATTGCATACTGTGTACTGTGGTATTGCATATAAATAAAATAATATATGTATTTTAAGTTGAACTGTACATTGCATTATGATAATATTGGGAATATTTAAACAAAACAACTTTCATTAGCAGCATTTTTTAGAACAATCTTAAAATACGCACCACACTACTGTAACAGAAGTGCTAGGGCTCCCTCACTACTCAGTCCACAAGGTGCACATTCCCTGATTACAAGCCAGGTATCTATCAGTATCGTCGTTGATCTGCTTAATATATCGCTGGTAAATACACTATCTTACCTGACCCTCTCCACTCGAGTCCTTTCTGTTTTAGAAGACCAGACCTATATATTTGACATCAATGAGCACTCCCTGATCCATTTCCAAGAGATTGTGGAGGCACTCGAAGGGCATTAAGTTCCTCCACTTCTGCACCGCCATTCATTCTTCTCCTTTCCTCCCATTTCTTGCCATTCCCATGGCCATCCAGCACACTACTTTTCTGTGGCAAAGGATTCCAATCGATTCCTCCTGCAGTGTTCATTGGCCCTGGGATGCATGCTTGCATCGGTTTACCATCCAGAATGGCCAATGATCACTTTTCATCATTTCATTGTTTGACCGGGGCGGAGCACTTTAGATTGGCCCAGACTATCTGGGATCGAAGCAGGAACATTTACTTCAGCCCCAGAGGGTTTTGTGCCGTCACGGGGGGGGGGGGGGGGGCTTTCGTTGAGGTTTTTGGCAGTCCAGCATGGCTATTTTCCCTCCTTGTGAATAGAACAGTTATATTCCATCCTTCGTCAAGTAAAGATGTCAATCCTCTGATTATGCTTTGAGGTTTAGAAACCCTCACAGCTGCCAGTGGCTGGAACGAGCACTCACTTGTTACTAAACCTATCAACAATGACTGATCCTAGATTGCTGGTGCATCTTGCTACTTACTGTGACAACATCGGTCTACAAGAAGTTCAATCCAGCTCTCCATTCAAGTGGATCATTGTGTACAAGCAATGTATTGATGAAAGCAGGCTAACACACCTCCTTTCTCTTCTCTGCCAAGCCAGAGTAATGCTTTCTGCTGATGTGGAACCCATGAGCAGAATTAGTAAATACCTGATTTTCCATTCACCAAGCCATCAGAGGCATCTAACCCAGGGTCCTGTGCTTTATAATGTGGTTCTGGAGGACATGTAATTAATAGTATTTCCCATTTGTCCCTCACGGTCCCTTGGTGAGTTTCCTCTATGATCCTTACTGTTTCCCAGTGTCTTGTGTCCTGTGTCTGTGTCTGTGTCTGTTGCAGGGCTCCTCATCGCTCTCTGGGGGCAGCTGGAAACTTTATTCGCGTGGGAGGCCTCTGCCGTCAACTCAAGCTCCAGAAGAGGATTTCCCAAAACCGCTACCAAGTCCCGATCAGTGATTGGCTAACCCCTCAGTAGACAGAATATCCACTTCAGTGTGGGTCCCATTCAGATGCGGGGCAGAATCTGTCATGAAGAGTCCATCTCCTTTCCTGGTTCTGGAGCAATCAAACTGTGGATATCATTTTGGGTCGCCCTTAGGTTGATCAACACCGACCCGAGACATTTTGAGAGACCGTAAAACCCTGAAGTGGGCGATAGCTGTTGTTCCCGGATTGTTTCCTTCAAGTTTCCTCCTCAGGTCCATACAAGTTCCACCAGTTGTTGTGGCTTTGTCCAGTAAGACATCTATTGAACGTACCATGTGGAAAACATCTGTCCAACATTCCATCCTGTTACAACCCATTTTGAGTGATTTCCTTTTCACCAAGACAGCGACCTGTGGCTGCCTTCCATTGGCCATGGGACTGTGCAATTGTACGCTTTTTCATATCCGGGTGAGACCCAGTGTCCCTGATGGCAAGATTTATTCACCTCTCTCATCCCTGACAACAGGCCTGGGGGGCAGGATAATACACTGAGGAGGCATTACAGCAAGGCTACATCTGCCTGTCAAGTCTCCTGCTGCTATCTCTGTGTGCGGCCAAAAGGTACGGAGGCTTGTGCCTTGCAATTGCACTACAGATGCTCTCAACAAAATAACTGTTAAGTTCCAAAATCCCGCTTCCCCTCCATCTCTGCCGACTGGAACAACTCATCAATGGTGCCAGGGCCGCTGCCCCCCCCCGCCCGCGCGCCCCGCCCCCCCCCCGCCCCCCCCCCCCCCCCCCGATTCCCCCCGCACCCCCCACCCCACCACAAACACCGCCTCCCCCGGGGCCCGCCCCCCCCCGGCCCACCTCCCCCCCCCGCACCCCCCCCCCAACCCCCCCCCCCCCGTATTCACCATTTTGGACTCCAGTTGAAAATTCTAGTGTTTGACATCATTTGACATCTGTCATGGAACTATGTTCAAATCAGGGGCATTGTCCTCAGAGTAGGCAAGGAAGGCAGATGTCTCCTCAAATATCTCCTCCAAAAAAAAAAAAAAAAAAAACAAAAAAAATGTGTAGTACAAAATAAAACAAGGCCAATATTATAAAATATAACCTTAAAAAGTGTATAAATCACTTGTTTTTCTATCGAAATATTGTCCATTGGTGAGACCTAGCATGTAAATTTACAGCAGATTCCGTGGTCTCTCACGCCGTCCCCTTAGCCCCTTGAGTTTTAACAGACCAGCTAAAGCATGCAGTGGATTTAGTGGGGGAAATCACGTCCCCAGGCAGGTGTGTTGAGGCAAGTTGGAGCTAAACGTCTGCAGGACCAGTAAAAACTTTAGGTGTTGTACAGGTTGATGATCTTCGGTCTTATAGAGCTTGGCTTTAATGTTGCAAATAAACTTCAATTGTGAAGCTTTGAACATTACGAAATGTTCTAAATCTAATCAAAGACTGGCCAACAATCTATAATGTGCAAAAAGTGGTTGTTCTAACTAAACATCTTCCTGAGCCCAACCATTTGAGAAAAAGCTTGGGTCGTGAGAGCTTATTAACCACAACCACTGAACCAAGGATCTAGTGAAAGGACTTCATCAGCACTAAGGCAAATTAGCCTTTAGCCTGGCGAATATTGCACTGTGGCTTGTCTCCTTCATCGCTTTCGCGCTACTCCGAAAGTCTTGGACATACATCTCGACTAATTGATTGGCGAGTGCCTTTAGTGCTCTAATTGCGGTGCAGCCTTGTATTTCTCAGACAGTAATAAGTTACACACAAGAATAGAGATGCATCTTTCTAACATCGATTTGATGAAATCTACACCACCATGTCATATTTAACAGAGACCAATGCATTAAGATCAATAGTCTATTTTCATTCTAGCTATTTGTTTATTTATTTATTTGTTTTGTTTATGTTATTTATAGTTGAGAAAAAAAAAGTGCTGTGACTCCATGTTAGATCTTGTTTACACTTATTGGTGCTCATCTGTGGAGTACTACACTGTTAAGAATATAATCATATAATAATCGTAATAATAATAATAATTAATAAATATAAATACATTTATATTTGTTGTGCTTCCAAGTAAAATCTAAAACAATTCAATTTACTTTAAAGTTAAAAATGCATCATGTTGCGGGTTCTGAAAGACTTCATTAGATCTAATCAAGTGTACACAGTGTACACAGTGCTTTCATCCTCTCCAAATATTTCATAACAAGTCATACAATAAACACACATACACACACCGCCACACCACACACACACACATACACCACACAAAAAAAAAAAAAAAAAAAAAAAATATATATAGATAATATATATATATATATATATTAATATATATATATAATATAATCATAATAAAAATATTAAAAAAAAATATTCCTTGCCCAAGCCTTTGCTTAAACAAGGAAAATTCATACGAATTTGTTGTAATAAAGGTTTACTGCCAGATGAATGCTAAATATACAAAAATGAAATTTGTTCAGATGCCATTAGTGATTCTTTGCCTTCCTCTTTGTCATGCAGAAGTTGGTCGATTATAATCTGGACAGTTGAAAGCTTGCACTAATAATGCATGTCTAATGCATACAAGTCACATCATCAGATCATCTTTTGATTAAGCACATAATACAACTTTTGGATATATTAAACAGCTTTAGAGGTTTGTGAGATGGTATATTGTTTTGAGGGGGGAAAAGTGAAAAAAAAGCAATAACCAAAAGTCTGTTTGAGCCTTTGAGCCTTCTGTTTTCCTATTAAAGAAAGCGTACATTCCCCATCCAGACATCTTATTACGTTTGATGATTTTGAGTATATGATCAGTAAAACACCATTTCAAAATTACAACAGCAGATTGTAAAACTTTGGTTGTTTGAATCAAGGTAAAAATTAAAATGTGCAGACTTCATCTGTGTAACCTAGCAACAGTGGCTTAGGGAGTGCTCGACTTGAACAGTTGATCATTGTGTAGGACGCAGTGCCTCTTAGCAGTACTTGTTGGCACCTGCCATTTGAATTCCCATGTCAGCACTTGTGAGAACGTTGTGTTTGCTGGATGTAGAATAGGATCAACAATGTACATGGTGCAATGATGCTTCTAAGAGCAAGGGAGATTGCATGACTATGTAAAGTAAGCAACAATATTCAGTGGTTCACTGCCATTGAGGTCAATTAATGAGCGAAGATATTAGAGCATACATTAATAATTAGTTGCATGGCATTGAGCATTTTAATGATATGGCAACTGACATGCACTAGCCCCTGTTTTTTGTTGTACATTGTGGATGACAATTGTTATCACACACTTGCAAGTGAAGACATATTTCTTTGGGCATAATAGCAGTGTTTTAGTTTTTGTCACACTGCGGTTGCTTGCCAGTTTAGGCTCTGAGACGTCCAATGACGATCGGGGATTTAATGACTGTACCAAATCAAATACATATTTTATTGTTATCTGTATTTAATAATAAATATACTATAATAAATATGTAAGTAATGTCAGGCTGTTGAATTATAGAAAATATGCACACTGTAGGTGGTAATGTGGCCACGACTCAAGTGAAGTCAATTATTCAGTTTATACCAGGGTTAACACACACATCAAGGGCATTGTTTAGATGTTTCATTTCAAGACATTTGTCATATTTTTTTAGTCCCCTAAAAATAGATAAAAGAAATAGATTATATTCCTCTAGAATTAGGTTCTGTTGAACTAATGCAATAGCTATTGTAGAACTATTTCTTTGTGCTATCTCATCCTAAGGTTCCATTTCCAACTTGCAAAATGTTTTTTTAAAGTTAAGAGCGAGAGTAAAACATTACTTTTCACACATTTATAACACATTATCGTCACTCTAAACTTTGATGTTTAGCCCCCCCAGTTTTTAAAATGTGAATACAAAATACAAAATGGCAAAAAAAAAAAAAAAAAAAAAAAAAAGATAATAATGGTACTCATTTTCAAAATGGTTGCACCTTTAAACAGATTTTCAAAAGTATTTTTTTTTTTTTTTTTTTTTTGGCATTTTCCGCCCCCAAAACCACCCATGGCTTACAAATTATACGGTCAAAATGCATTATTATTATTATTATTATTATTATTATTATTATTATATTTTAAAGTTAAATTTAATTTTATTATTTATTTATTTATTCTTATTTATTCTTTTTATAGTTTATTTATTTATTTATTTATTTTTTTATTTTTAAGTAGAAGCATGTCAACAGTATAATACCTTTATCAAAAAATATACGTTTTATATTATCCTTATATTATATTAATTATGTCTAGTTATTATATATTATATTATATTTTATTTGATTGTTAGGATTGCCCTGGCATTGCTGTATTGATTTCTGTCAGCTGTAAACAGAAGTGCAGACAGAAGGTGGCTGACAGGAATGATCTGGAGCCCTACATTGTCATCAATCATCAAACAATATTTCATGAAGGACCCTGAGTGGCCCCCATAAATTAGAACTTTTAAAAGAGAAGTGCAATGTATTGCAATTTGCTTAATAAGTGGCTCTTCTGTTTGGGAAAATTACAGAGATACTGAAAAGCAATTAACAAGTTTCTATAATGGCATCTCTCATTTCCTGTTGTTACCATTAGAGAAGCTTGAACTGGGTCATCTATTACACTCTGGAGGTTGCTCGACACTGATCTGTTTTTTTCTGCAGTTCTGGATCTGCATGGTCCCAGGGAGGGGGTAATGTCCTTTTAATTAAAGTCTGAGTAAATTAAAAAGTGGTGTCCAGAGAGAGGGAGCTCCGTTGAGTGTGACTAAAACCCAGCCATTAGCCCCTCCTACTGCCCCTGGTGATGTATATCGTGGTCCTCTGAGAGAGATGCTTATTGCTGAAGGATCGCATCTGTTGAAACTGAGGTTACGTTAGACACTGCTGTTAAAAACCACTGAAGTAGGACAAATGGCAGAAACCAACCACTGACTTTGAATCTCAATAGCATCAGCATTGATAACACAGCCACAACAGAAACCCCCACTCTATTCTTTTGTGATCATCAAACAAAAATATCAATATTTTTATGGCATGGTTGAACCTTGCATGCTAGAAATTTATTTGGTTTAAGAAATATTATGGCCAGAGCTGTGAGGGCTATTCTTAAAATTAATTCCATTATACAGAATACGTGCTTGAAAAATGTAAATGTTACATGTTCTGCTAAATTACTCAAGGTAAACATTACAATATATTTCTCCAACACTGCCAGATATTTCATTTATTGGAATCATATTTATCTGTCTAAGCTTTTTCATTACTGTTTTCTGGAATGTATGTTATGGATAGAAAGATGCTACAATTGCTCTTTGAAATTTCCAAGGGGGAAGTTCCTTAAAGGAACATGTCAGGCCATCTAAGATGTAGATGATGTTTTTCTTGCTTCCTTGGAAAAGATTTGAGAGAAATTTAGCATACACTCACTTGCTCCACCAATGGATCCTCTGCAGGAATGGAAACAATATTGTTTTTAGACCTGTTTTAAACAGTTTTCACTTGTAAATGGAGCTTGATCTGTGCATATTTCTTTCCTGATATAGAGAATATGCCTTTTTCACTGAAGAAAGCACTATATTACAGCTAGAGGTCTCATATTTTTGACAGAAGCAATGGTTTGAAGTTAAAATTGTCCTAATGATGGATTTGGTTCACTGTGGATAACTTGTGGATTAATTGTGGACAATGTATTTTCATAAATAGTTTTGGACTCTCATTCTGTATGGCACCCATTTTACACTGGTGAACAAGTGTACATTCCAACTCTGTTCTGATGAAGATACAAACTGTACATTTTGGATGGCTTGAGGGTGAGCACATGTTTTTTGTTTCAGCTATTTTTTGAGGTAAATTATTCCTTTAAATGACACCATTTTTCACCTTAATGATGTTTGGCTCATAGCATCCTCTGTTTAACTTGAAGGTAATGTCAGCTCCTCAGATTGCACACTTTTCTATATTATTTTAATATTACAAGAACAGAACTAGACATCCCAAAACTCCGAACTGTAATTTAGAACTACATGGTTTTGTATAGTTTTAAACACATGTAATGCCATCAGCATTATATTTGTTACATAATAATCCTTCTAGCAGTGCTCGCAAAGGAACAAGAATTTCTAACTTGGTTTGTGATACTAAAGTGCGATTAGTTGTTGTCCTTCTACTGATCGATATTTACTGCCCCCGTCTCATTTGATTAATCACATCAGGAGTCAAGGTTCAGTGCACATCTCTAAATGAGATATCACAGATTCCTTCTCTGTTCTCACTCAGTTCACAGGAGAGGACTGCGGCAGCTGTTTCAGAGCTTTTTAGATCGGATATGCAGTGCAACACTTTATCATTCGATGAACATAACTAGACATATATTACGCTATCACACAGACTTAAACATGAAAACGGAGTGTCAGATCAAATGACTTTCAAATGGACCACAGCACTGCAGTTATTCCTTCAGCTTATTCATGACATTCCTTATACTGAGCCTTATGAAATTGGGACTTCATACTGTACACATCTTTATATAGTACAGGCCTACTACACATTAAATATTGAAGGGGTCCTTTTTACTTATTTTGTACTGTTCTCTGAGGTCCACAATTATATATCTTATCATATTACAATTTACAAAAACATCAGAATTTTATAAAACAAGTAATAGGCCTTTTTTCTGTCCTGTTTTGACCCCCTCATTGTTACTCTCCCGTTTAAATAGGCAGAGTGCGGATTGTAGACTCAGAAATTAAACACCCACTGCTAATGAATTGGCTAACAGCTGTGTATATTTGACAGCCTATATATTCATAGATGGGACGCTGCTGTGCATTAAAAATGCATTAAATACTCAGTACATAACAGTAATCAAACAATCTTGTAATAACAGACAACAGCACAGTAATCCTTAATGTAAAAAAATATTTATCATTTACTGCCGGATCAACTATAGTCACAACAGCATCATCTTTAACTTTCAATCTTTTCTGAAAAATCCTGCATCGAATGTTTGCTTGTTTGCTTGTAAACAAATCCATCGTCAAATGAAGTGAACAAAGCACAAAGTTTCTTACTGGATGCCTTCTGGGAACTTCATTTTAAAAATAAAGTTCCATCAACTCTTTACTACTGTTGGGATCAGAAGGAAGGCAATGTAAAGACTGTTTTTCTACAACTTGCCACTGCACAGCATCTTCTTGTCTTTGGACCCATCTTTATTATTATTTGGTTTCTGCGTAGACTCTGCTTGTTGCCCTCTCTTGTTTTTTGTGCCACACTAGGTGCGTGGCATCGGTGGGAGGGGCCAAACAGTCAGTGATGTTAGAAGCAGGCGTTGATCTTCTACTGCGGAGGAAGGATTTAGCTCTGCACAGTTATTACCGTCATAAAGTGGGCACATTGCACAACCTGTTGTTTTGTGACCCCCGACCAGAGCTTGGCGTCAATATAAGCTTTTTTTAGGACGTTCTAAAACGTTAAAGAACTTTATTATCTAATTTATTTATTTATTTTTGTACAGTAGTCAACAATGACCTCTTATATGTCAAAAGGTCAAGGGAATGTTGATTTCGTAATTCATGACCCTTTTAACGTGCCAAAGGTTAAAAGCAATCTGAAATTAAAATAACTGAGAGAGACAATGTGGCAGAATGCCCTAATGGCAGTTTTACCTTCAAACATCTAGCCTTTTCTATATTTTCCTAACAGCTGCAGGCAGGCAAAGTAGGCAGACGCAAAAAATATAGGTTGTGGGGCGTGTGACTATTTATTCTCACCAGACAGTGGTTGTTTCATGTTTGAAGTCAGCGCCAGTAATCGTAACTTACAGCAAGGGTTATGGAGAACAGACAAAAGGAAAACAAAAATTAATACTTAATGACTGTGCCATTTTACAAATTAAATTTGTCTGGTGGGTGTTGAGGATAACAGAGAATAAAGTAAATGGTGTGAAAGACTGAACAGAAATCAGATTATGCACTTTTTGGCCCAGTTCTCTCCAGTGGTCCAACATGAATCGTAGCAGTTATCGCGGCTGGAATCCGCGGCTTAATGAGACTGTAAGTGGAGCAGCATTCAGATCCAGGTTGATTTTTTGTAATTATAGAGGTGCGTCACAAAAGGGCTGTGGAATGAGTCGCACTGTTGGAGTTCAGGTGCTGATGAAGGATCCTCTCTTGTCTTTGGTGTGAAATAGAAAGTGTGTGAATGGTCTCCCTCGTTCTGAGATGATCACAATTCATTAGCCATTGCAGTGTCGTTTCATGCCTGCTTTTCCGCCAGACATGGTTCTGGCATTAGTAGCCCTGCTGACGCTGTGAATTCAGACTGCCAGGGCAGACGACGGCTTGAAAACTCAAACTTGCTGGATTGGTCTTTAATTAGCATTTTCCCGACACACAATCTTCTCCTTGTACCTTCATTTCCAAGAACAGAAAGTTAATTATTAACACAGTTCTGAACGCAACCCCTTTCTCAGAACAAAAAAATGGGTTTCAAAAAGCACTCTCATTTTCTCAATTTCTCTTTATTCTTTTTTCTTTTTTTTTTTTGGTTTTGAATTATATAGGGGACATGCTTTGTGTACAAAATCATCTCATTTGCAGCTGAGCCCAAGACTGCAACTGAGCAACTGTTACTCTTTAAAGTCCCCCATGAAATAAATCAAAATCAAGTTTTTGGGTGTTAGTATCAAGATTTGATTGGCTATAACCGTTGCCCGTAAGGCAGTGTTCCTTCTAAACATTGAACAATGATTGCATTTTAGAGAATGCTGAGCTGTGACCTTGCAGTTGTTTTATCTGTTGTTTTCTGCTCAACCATCTTTTGCCGTCAGATTGTAATATGCATCTTCTTATCAAATAGGGGCCCTCAAATAACTCTTTCACCATCTGACAGTGTTATCTTACTGTGGGGGGGGGGCAAAAAAAACTATAGAGACAGCGCTGAAGCGCCCACCACCAACCAAGCTGACATTAGCACTTGTTCACAGCTTTTCATGTATTTCACTGTTATACACCTGATGGCGCGGATTACACATGGAGGTGATATGAGTACAATTCAGCCTTTTAAATATGCTTTCTGATTAGCACAAATAAGATCGGTTTCAAGGTAGCCGTACCGTTGCGGAATGACCACAGACTGATCCAGACATGGGTGCCGTCCCGACACGTGATTCACACGTAGCGGATCATCTTGCGATGGGCTTAGGTTAACACCTTTTCAACTATTTTGCCTCAGCACTGATTAGGATCACTAGTTTGTTCTCTGACAGCTCTCAGTAATTCCATCTAGAAATAATCTATTTTTTGTGTTGTCAAAGATGAATATGAAGAGTCTTATGAGTTTGGCCCAACGACATGGCCCAACCTATTGCTGAATTTAAAAAGGATGCAGGGCTTGGGCTCGATATGCCACACCCCCTGTTGCAGTTGAAATTACATCACTAGCTAAATTTGCTAACGTGTTTTCTTCAGGGCACCTTTAAGTGTCCACGGCAAGAACACTGGTTTTTGGCTATGAAAATCTTATGTATTTATGTAGATTTTTTCTTTAACATGCTCAAATACTAAGATTCTTCCTAAAGGGGTGATTTTATTCGTTGACAGATGCCATTTTTAATATAAGTTAGAAAAGGCACATTCAAAATGGCTAGGCGGTGCGACTACGCTTTTTCAGAACAACAGAGCTGGTGGGAAAAGAAACGGAATCTTCAACACCCGTTATAGCGCTGTGCACAATCAGACTATTGGTGTATTCCCCTTGAACTCAAAAGTCTTAAATCTGTTAAAGTCCCCATGAAATAAAGCCTAAAATGCCAGTTTTTCAGAGCTTATGTTTTGATATCAGTATGTTAGCATCTTTAAATAACTATCTAAATGTCTGTTCAGTGTGCTCCATGTACCAGATGAAACAATGCTAATTATGGTGCATTCGACTTAAGTGTAACAAGCAGTTGCAAAGCTTGTAACAACATAAGCTTACCTCATCTTCATACCATAGCGGCTACAACTACTTTATGTTTTACGTCACATTGTATGCTTCATCTGATTCTTACAAAGATTTAATGACAAATGGAGAAGGTTTTCCGGACAATCGAAGTGCCGCCCCTGCACTATAAATAGATGCTGAAGTGCCAGCTGAGATGATCCCACTTGTTCACAGTGTTAGTAACACCTGTACAGCTGAATGGCTCGGAGTTTTGATGTAGATGATAGGGAACAATTCAGACAGTGTAAATATGCTTTGGCCAGTCTTGCAACATAACTCGACAACCCCAAATTCAGAATCATAAATGGCTGCTCCGTGCATCAACATAAATGAAATAGGAGTAATATATTGTTTATGTTATATTGTAATATGTTGTGTACTGGAACGCGGTCAACTCACTTATGACATCATTCCCAGCTCCGACATCCGACCTCTGAGGATTGCAGCATATCCATGAAAGGGGGAATACAAAAAAATCCGGAAGAATTATCAATCTGTAGTTTCTGTCTGATAAATAAACAGGCATATCTTTGTGCAGGTAACATGGAAAAACAATACACATTTTTCATTTTACTTACACAAATCAACACTGTAACAATACAAGTTATTTGAAAATCATCAAACTTTCCTTTAATGACACTGAAGGTGAGATCTGATTATGAAGGGTCAGAAAATCAACATGTGCTCAGCTGGTTGTAAAAACATTTTAAAGATTAACATAATAAAAGATACGCCATTAATACTAAATATCTTACATTTTAAGAAATGGCATCATACAGAACATCTAATCTACTAACTTGCTGATGTCTGTGAGTATGTTTCAGAATGTTTGTGCGCATTTGTGATGCTTTCCTCAAACTTCAGAGTCAAATAAAAGCTCCTGTTGTTTTTGCTAGTCAATTGGGTTATACCTCAAGGACAGCTTGAGCTCATAATAAGGATCCCAAACCACTTCATTAGACTCAAGGTGAAAAGTCAGAGGGTTTGATCAGGTGAGTTTCATGCGTGTTTGCATACACAATGAAACAATTATAGGTGGCAAATCCGAGCATTTAGCGTTACAGTCCGTAAGTGCAGAAATAGGGCCAATTGTTTCTGTATGAATTAGCAATGCAATTGAAAACACATGTCTTGGAGGCAGCATAGATGCAAGAGTGCTTTGTTATTTCTGTATGCAATTTGTTTTTCAGCTGCACCACAGACCTGCCAGCACGCTGTAGTCATAGATCCAGCTTTGAAAATCCCCTTAAAAACAGCCTAATATGTAGTTTTACCTCAGATTTGGGTCTATAGTATGTCAGGAACAACTGAAGCTCATCCACCCATATTTTTACACGGCAAATGAAATGAGTCTTAATGAGTATTTTTATCTGTTTTTTCAGTAAGATATCCTTTGAGTCAAAATAATAGATATTTTATCAACTGTTTTTACCCATATAGTGACAACATTAGATGCCATTGCTTTTCATTGCATTGATATAAAAACAAAATATATTAATTTATTGAGTGTAACATAAGGAATTGTGTTTATTGATCGTGTTTTTGCTTCGCTTTTTGTTCAGTGCTCATAATCATATTGCTAAAAATAACAAGAGGTCTTGTCATTGTAGTTTAGCAGATGAAGCTCTAGCTTTATTTTCTTCTCTTTTTATCATTGTGTGCAAGGATGTAGGCAATATGTGATCGCCCCCATCCATCATTTGATTGAGGTTAGCTGGAGAATTTAATTACGTGTACACTCCATTAAAACGAAAAGCAATGCCTGAATTAATTATTTAGCATCATTTGGATCATGTACTGTATCTGGCTACAAATTGAAAGTGAGAGGCCAGGCATTTCAGCACAATTAGATTCATCTATCTGATATATTTATCTCAAGTGAAGCTGTTCTGAAGGGTTGAAGATAGGGCATAGTTTCCGAAGCCTCTCTGAAAGGAAGAGAGAAGCAACCTTCTTTGCTGAGAGCTGGCAGAGGATTCCAAAGGAAAAATAGGAGCTGTGTCCTGTTTCCCTGTCCACCCCAAAAATTGTTTCTAAATTGCAGAGAGATGACTGTATTTAGGAGAAAATAGAAAAGTGAAATTATATTGCCAGAACCCTTTCCAGAAGCTGGACTTGTTATCTGTTCTCTTCTGACTGAGATGTTGAGATGATTTTACAGGATGTTCTAAAAATGTGTGGCTTGAAAAATATGTTTGGGTTAAGACCAGTGAGTATGGATAAAAAAAAAAAAAAAAAAAAAAAAAAAATCATCTAAAATATCTCAATATACAAACTGTTTAACAGACACTTATTTTTTACATGTTGGAAGTAATGCTGAAAAGGACATCAACATTATAATACCGAATAAAAAAAAAGTGTTTGGTATCAGTATTGTGGCTGGGAGACTAAATAATTACTTTTTATCGGATTGCCTACAGGATGGAGTGTACTGTAATAATATCCAATAAATGTAGCAATAAAAATAGTAAAAATAGTAATAAATAAATAAAAATAACTGTTTTAAGTGGGTTTGACTTTACACTCTTTTACAATACAGGTTTTAGTACTATAAGTCCAAATCAAAGTACAGACTTAAAAAATATACTCGTGAAAATACAAGTGCTTGAACAAACATTTACACTACGTGAGCAGTTGCAATTCAAATTAGAGGTCCATGTGCTCTTGTTTTGTAGCCTTTTAGTTGATAGTTCTGTATTTACCAGTATTACACCACTCCAGATCTTGTTTTGTAAATAAATGCTATATATATATATATATATATATATGGAGTTGACGCTCACACGTTTCTCTCTCCTCCTGCAGTGTCGTGTGTGTGTGTGTGTGTACGATTTTCATGTGCAAGAATTTAAAAAGCAGCAAAAAAAATAAAAATAATCTTGCAATTGAGTTTATATCGCTTGTCAGAATCATGAGATGCAATTGAAAAGTTGTAAATTACTGGGTTTTACTTTCTTTATTTCATGGTGGAAATGGGAGCTCCAAATACTGCAGATATGATTGGTGAATTTGTCCAGTTTGTTTTTAATGTGGCGGAGAGACATTAAATGTTCTGGCACAGGTTTGGATGACAAATGTAGATTCAGTTGCATATTATAAAATGGTTATATTCAAAAACATACAACATTTCATTACTATTAATTTAAATAGTAAAAGACAGCACATAACTTTTGCAAAAATGACTTTCATTTCAACTCCTAACTGCATGGCTTCATAATTTTCATATTTGTTATGATGCTTTTTGCATCTTTTGACACTTAGAAAGTGCCAGTCTCCATTTTAAGTGCATTATGCAACTAGTTTTTTTTGTTTTATTGTTAGAAGAGAAAAAAAAAAAAAAAAAGGACATGAGGTTTGGAAGGACATGAGGCTGAGTAAGTGATGGCAGAATTTTCAATTTTGGATGAACTATCCCTTTAAGGATGGCATAATTTCATAATTTCAGCATTGTGTTATCTGAACATGAACTGACTGTTCTAATGATGATGAGAGAGCATGTAACTTTATATATATAATATATATATATATATATATATATATATATATATATATATATATATATATATATATATATAAAGGCACAATGGAAAGATGATGATGACAGATGAAAAGAGCTGTGCACAGGGTAAAGTCTTTTGAATTGTTTAAAATTCAAGCCAATCTTTATGTATTGATTAAACAGATGTGACCTCATGACTGAAGATCTCAGCACAAGTGTTTGAGGTGGGAAAAGCAAGAACACAACGTTATAAAGAGATCTTGTACTCCCACACAAAGCTTTTCCAATGCCAAAAGCCATATTAGATAAAACATATTTCCTCAGAACCCACATCAGGAAATTCAGTTTCTAGAAATACAGAGTTTTTAACATGAAGATGTCCTGGTCATTGACCTACACCCACCTCTGTCACTGAACAAATGCTGGCTTTCTCTGGTTATTTGAATGTTTCTACCATTTTCCAGAAGCCAATCTTCTCAGAAACTACAGTAAACTTTTAGTCCATCTGCCATCTGTTCTAAAATGACTATACGTACATTTTATAATGGCCAATAATGTTACAATTTATTTCTCTGCCATTTCATTTCATCCTTACTCTTTATCCTTCACAAAAAAAAGAACATACCAGTCTTTCTTAATGATGAATAAATTCACTAATTGCTCTTTGCTTTTTGATTGCAGTTTTCCTCTGTGATATCAGATCAAAGAGAATCAACTGAATATGTTTAGCTTAAGTTTGTTGCTTAAAACATGATTCAACACTGTATTCCCATTTACTGAAGCATCAAAAGTGAAGAGTGGCTGTTATTCTCTATTTTATTGTTATTTTAGACCAATAACTGCATAATGCTGCAGAAATGACAAGACATCCTGGTCTCGTTCTCATCCAGTTTCTCATCTAGTCACAGGTGTTTTGCTTGGAATCATGTGAGCCTCTCTGGCATTTGTAGTGGATTCATTACCATCTGTAGCTGAGAGATTTGTTTACCAGCTGATTCTCCGGCAAAACCATCACAAGGGCTAATGGAGCATCTGACGACAGCGCTTCTACAGAAAGCAATTTGATTAGTCCACAATATCATTTTCATTGAGGCACATTTATCAAAATGTCTAAAATGATGCCATTGCCCGGCCAAATAATGTGATTATTTAGACATTCTAATATCTCATTGTGAAACATCTCAATCAAAACCAACGGTGCAAACGCATGACTGTGGGATGATGTATTACGGCACAAAAGCTTCTTCCACTATAATTGCAGTGTCTGTCTGATAAACAAGATTAGATTTTCAAAATGAGTTTTAGTACTTTCTTGTTTGATGATAGCATTCTCATTCCCTCAGTCCTCGACATGTCAAGACCACCCAGCGTGCTTTGGAGAAATTGACTACGCCCTATTTGAGATGAAGTCTCGCGGAGAAACACGTCCGACTCTAGCTCAATAAAAATCAGTGATGGGACTGCGCTTTTCTAATGTGTATGAAATTACCTCGCTCGAAATGCTTCAGGCCCTCAGACACACAAGGAAAATGTTATTTCATATTTTAATAAAGGATGTGTAAATGCCACTCCTGGAATGGTAATGAGACTAACAAGTCTTTGAAAAATTAGTCTAAGGTCATTGAAAATTACTGTTAACTAACTAATCATTTAAAGATTAGTTCTTTGATTTGACAGACTCCATTTGCTGTAGAGTTTTGAGCTTCACTTTGTGTGAAAGGGCTGCTCGGGTCTCACTTTAGCTTCATTGAGTCAGATAATATGGCTTTGGTATTGATTTCAAAGGCTGATTTCAAAAAGAATCTGACTCCTTTGTATGAGATATATAAGATGATATGCTGCCATCCCATCTGGAGCACTTTTTTTTCTACTTTTTATTGATTCCAAGTGAAAGACTGACACTGCTCAGGTAAAACAGCCTCCCAAGAGGAGATGGGCATGGAGAAATGGACACAGATCATGGTTCATAATCCACTCGATGCTGATGTGTGAACTGAAAAAAAAAAAAAAAAAAAAAAATGGGGGGTAAAAGTTATGCACTTTTGTAGTATTTTTATAGTATTCAAATTAAAAATGTTATTAAATATTTTTTTTTAAATGTATTGCTAAGTAACCAGCCATTTGTATGTGAAAATAAAAAAACAGTTCCTTACCATGTGTATTTTTTATTTATTTATTTATTTATTTATTAGTTATTTTTATTTATTTATTTATTTGTAATTATTATTATTTTATTAATTTTGTTTTTTTGTCATGCAGCAGTAATTCAATCAAATGAGTGGTTGTGTTTAGTCACCACGCACAGAAGGGGGTCGTGCATTCAAGCACACCTGCAACGTCACAGGATGCTGTATAATGTTTTTACCAGTCCAGGTTAAAAGTTATGCCAGATCACAGGAGGTTCTGTCTGGCCTCCTCAGAAAATGATGCCATTTGAGACCATCGAGGAAAGTGAGCCCATGAAACTTGCTCTTGGCAGCACCCAAATAATTTAATTTTTTATATTATGCAGAAGGGCCTGTTATTATGTCCACTAAGCCCCAATGTCTAGGTTATAGAATTTCCTAGGACTTTTCAAATGGACTACTTGAAAGCAGAAACAAATAAACCTAAACCCCTCTGTGGGGGAATCATGAGTTAGTGTTCTTTGACAAAAGAGTTTTCATGCAACTAGCGGGAAATGGTGTAGAGGTGTTAGATTTTAACAGACCCAGCTTGAGGGACATAGGGACACATAACCATAGACTACATGAATATGGAAACTTTGTTGTGTGTTGTTGTGTGTTGTGTTTGTGTGGTGTGTCCTCTGTGTGTGTGTGTAGGAAAGCCCAGAAATGTTCATGAAACTTCCTAATATACAGATTTAAAATTGGTATGACACATCATTTTAACACTTCAATTATGATTCCATTGTTGTTGTGAAATTAATTTTTTTTCTCAAACACCAAAAAAAAAAAAAAAAAAAACACCCCCCAGCCAGAAATTGTTTGCTGGCTGTTCAAGATGGTAACTTGGTCTCCCTGATGAAACAAAGCTGAAGTGTGCCACCAGAAAAACCTCTTCTTAAACAAAACAGCCCCCCCCCCTGAATCTATCATCAAAAGTATCCTTTTATAAAATGTTGAAATTGAAACTTAAACAAAAGATTGTTATTTTTTTTTTTGTTTTAGTAAAAATGACGAAAGTATTGGTGTGGAATTAATGAACTGGTAATCATTGAACTCTTATTATGAAAAGATACTAAGTTTATTTTTCATCCTGAAAAAACAAAAAAATAAAGAAAAAAATCAGCTTGTTTAAACTGAAAGTGCCATCTCATCTCCCCTTGAGGATTGTCAATTATGCGATGTAACGCCGAACTGTTCTAATTATGTCCATATATCTATTGATAGATTTTAGGTGTCTTTACCTACTAATTTTTGTTGTTGGGATGCTATGTGTTTTACTGATTCTCAGTTGCCTACAAAGTACAATACTGTTGGAACACAAATTATCATTTTTCGAGGGACCTCCGTTTTTTCAAAACAGTTTGTTTACCTCCAAACTTAACCTGAGTTTTTAAGACATGGAAGTGCAGACTCCAGGGTATATGCTGTACAGCTCCATGGAGTGACAGCAGAAAGGTGGATTGGGTGCCCCAGTGGAAGCTGAAGAATAGTTTGAAATGAGTCTTCTTTCCTACCTTACAGGGCCACATGAGGAACCCGAACAGACGGTCATATCAATTCCGGAGTCAGGAGCTTTAAATCACGGCTTTCCTGCAAAAAAAAAGCGTTGGTAAAGTCCTTTTCGTTTGAAAATGGTATTTTTCAACAGCATTATCATTTTAGCAGATAAAATGTAGACTACCTGAACTGCTTGCGTGACCAGAAATCAGAGACAAACTGAAGGAGAGTCTGTCAGAAAACTGTCACTTCTGGTGTTCCTTGTCTTCTTTGGCAATGAGTCCTCAATTTTATTATTATTATTATTATTATTATTATTTTTTTATATTATATTAATGTGAGGACAACAATATATACAGTATATATATATATATATATATATATATATATATATATATATATATATATATATATATATATATATATATATATATATATATATATATATATATATATATATATATATATATATATATATATATATATATATATATATTATAATAGTTTATTATTATTGTGTGTGTATTATTATGTGTGTATTTATGGGCATTAGAGTGGTCAAGCCTCTCTAATTAGTGATCTAATCCTTCCAAAATATCCTGTGACACAGTGGGGGTAAAACCAAGGTTCAACATTTGGCTGGTTAGCATGGGCAGCTTGGCACCTGATAGTAGATGCAGTAACTACACAATTATGGAGTCAAAAAGCACTTTTAACATAAACTACAACTGAAATATATTCTAACAAAATATTATTATTATTATAATATATATATATATATATATATATATATATATATATATATATATATATATATATATATATATATATATATATATATAAATAATATATATATAATATATAAAATATAACTTAATTCCCACCATATTTCTGATATTATCTATCAATCTAATCTGATTAATTTGATCGTTCACTTTTATTTTAAATCCGCGAGTGCAGTGCACCTGCATTGCGTTAGCACTCGTTAGCTTGTCATTAAGCGTTTCCATTTGTGTGCTTCTCGCTGTTTCTTTCCTCACTCTCCTCTCTCTCGTTACTCTCTCTCTCTCCGGTTTTTCTAAGGTTTTGTCGAAACAACTGTGGTAAGAATCTTTCATCAAACTGGGTAAGTAGTAAGCTACCTCCCTGCTATTGTTATTTGCACTGCTTGCCACATGTATGGTTTATCTATCTCTGTATCGGTGATGGGGATTCACATGTGATAAATGCAGGGGAAATGGATTAGGCTGACAGAAGATTTCAGAAATTAGAGACCGCATCCAAGCTTTAGTGGGGAACAGTATTAAGAATGTGGGGAGGGCTCTAGATGCGACTTTGGATGCGTCTGGCTCAGGAGTCCTGTACATTGTTGGGTTTGGTGTGGGAGGGCCTTTGCGGCAGAAGGATCTCGGTGACTGTGAAGTGACATGATCGTGGGGTCTAAACAACACTCTTCTGTTCCGATCAAAGGCATTAAACAGGTTCTCCCCCACTCAGTGATGCACCCGCACTGAAACCTGATGAAAGTGCTCTAGTTATTGGCGATTCTGTTGTACAGGCGTGAAAGTAGAGACACCAGCCACGCATAGTCCAATGTTTACCGGGGCCAAATACTGACATCTTAGCAAATTTAGAAGTGCTGGCTAATGCTACTTCATTAAGCACAGTAAGATTGTTATTCAACTTGCAAGCATGATGTCAGACACTGTAATATGCTCAGATCACTAAAAATAGCAAGAAAGATGTCAGACAACTTAAAATCATCATGTCACACACAATAATATCCTCTCCCCTCCTCCCTGCTTACCGTGGTGATGAGATACATAGCAGATTGTCATACTCAATGGATGGATATCTAAGTGGTGCCGCAGAATAGCATAGGTTCATACCCAGATTGGACCAAGCTTTTGGGGGCAGACCCTGATATATTGAGAAGAGAGATGGTCTTCATCCCTCCTGGGGTGGCGCCGCTCTTCTTTCTAGAAATATAAGCACATAGTCTTAGAGTTTGTACTTGACTAACTGGGGCCCAGGTCAGGGAAGCAGACAGACTGGCTAAACCGACCAGATCTGCTAACCGCCTCCAGTCACAGAAGTCAGTTAATTCTCAGCACATAGAGACTCTTTCACTAGATATCACACTATAGAGACTGTGTCTGTTCCCGGGCTAGAAAATACAAAAAGCGTCCAAACCAATTTAAGAGCAACAATTTAATTGAGGTTTAACAAATAAAAAACAGATGCAATACGGATAAACAAATGATAAAGCCTGGGCTTATTGAATATCAGGTCCCTTTCTACGAAAGCACTTTTTGTAAATAATATGATCACTGATCATAATCTAGATGCACTCTGTTTGACAGAAAACTGGCTAAAACCTTATAATTACATTATTTTAAATGAGTCTACACCCCAAAGATTACTGTTATAAACATGAGCCACGTCCAAAAGGTAAAGGAGGTGTTGCTTCAATTTATAACAATGTTTTCAGGATTTCTCAGAGTTTGAAGTAATAGTATATAACTTCGTTTGAAGTATTGGTGCTTAATATAACATTATCAGAGAAACAAATGTTAATGATAAATCCTGTGATGTTTGTACTGGCTACTGTATACAGGCCACCAGGGCACCATACAGACTTTATTAAAGAGTTTGCTGATTTTACATCCGAGTTAGTGCTGGCTGCAGATAAAGTTTTAATTGTTGGTGATTTTAACATCCATGTTGATAATGAAAAATATGCATTGGGATCAGCATTTATAGACATTCTGAACTCTATTGGGGTTAGACAACCGTCTCAGGACCTACTGTCGAAATCATACTCTAGATTTAATACTGTCACATGGAATTGATGTTGATGGTGTTGAAATTATGCAGCCAAGCGATGATATCTCAGATCATTATTTAGTTTTGTGCAAACTTCATATAGCTAAAACTGTAAATTCCACTTCTTGTTACAAGTATGGTAGAACCATCACTTCTACCACAAAGACTGCTTTGTAAGTAATCTTCCTGAGTGTATCCCAATTCCTTAGCATATCCAAAACCTCAGAACAACTTGATGATGTAACAGAAACTATGGACTCTCTCTTTTCTAGCATTTTAAATACAGTTGCTCCTTTACGGCTTAAGGAAGGTTAAGGAAAACAGTCTGACAACGTGGTGTAATGAGCACACTCGCACCCTAAAGAGAGCAGCCGGAAAATGGAGGCGCAGCTGGAGGAAAACAAAACTAGAAGTATTCGTATTGCTTGGAGGGAAAGTAACCTATCTTACAGAAAAGCATTAAAAACTGCTAAATCTGATTACTTTTCGTCTCTTTTAGAAGAAAACAAACATAACCCAAGGTATTTATTCAATACAGTGGCTAAATTAACGAAAAATAAAGCATCAACAAGTGTTGACATTTCTCAACATCACAGCAGTAATGACTTTATGAACCTACTTTACTTCTAAAGTCGATACTATTAGAGATAAAATTGTAACCATGCAGCCATCAGCTACAGTATCACATCAGACAGTGCACTATAGATCCCCTGAGGAACAGTTCCACTCATTCTCTACTATAGGAGAGGAAGAATTGTATAAACTTGTTAAATCATCTAAACCAACAACATGTATGTTAGACCACCATCCCATCAAGCTCCTAAAAGAGTGCGTTCAGAAGTCATCGATCCTCGTCTGATATGATTAATTCCTCCATTGTTTATTAGGGTATGTCCCAAAAATCCTTCAAACTGGCTGTGTATTAAGCATCTCCATCAAAAAAACCACAACTTGACCCCACAGAAACTAGTTACTTTATAGGACCGATCTCGAATCTCCCTTTGCTTTCAAAATACTAGAAAAGGGAGTATCCCTCACAATTATAGTCCTGCGTAGAGAAAACTGGAATCTTGTGAGGATTCACAGTCAGTTTCTTTTTTGATTTAGACCGGATCAAGATTACTGAGGACTGCTCTCACTTAGAGTTAAAAATGGACCTGCTATTATCATCTGATCGTGGGTGTATCTCTCTAATTAGTGCTATTTGATCTTATTGCTGCGTTCGACACTATTGAACACACTAATTCTTTTGCATAGACGATGAACAAACTTTGTTGGCAGTAATGGAAGTGCAATTAGCATGGTTTTAAAATCGTACTTATAATGACCGCCATCATTTCGTAGCAGTGAATGAAGAGGTATCATATCGTCACAAGTGCAGTATGGAGTACCGCCAGGCCTCAGTACTAGGGCCGTTACTCTCACCCGCTTTACATTGTTACCCTTTGGAGCTATCATCAGGAAACACGGTGTTAGCTTTCACTGTTTATGCTGACTGATACTCAGCTATAGAGTCTCATCGCGGCCTGGCGAAACATACCATTTGAAAAACTAACGGAATGCATAGTCGGATATAAAAAACTGGATGAACTAGTAATTTCTTACGCTAAATTCTGTAAAAAAAACAGAGTTGTTAATTATAGGCCCAAAAGCTCTGCGATTTAATGACCTAGAACGCTGTCTAAGAAGCACTGATGGCTGCGCTTTCAATTCTTCGTCCATCAGTTAGGAACCTAGGTGTGCTATTTGATAGCAACCTTGGTCTTAGAAAGCCACGTTCTAGCATGTTGTAAAACTGCATTTTTCCATCTCAAAAAATATATCTAAAATTACGGCCGATGACTCTCAATGGTCAAATGCAGAAATGTTAATCCATGCGTTTATGACTCAAGGTTAGACTAATGTAATGCTCTATTGGGTGGTTGTCCTGCACCGCTCAGTAAACAAACTCCAGTTAGTCCAAAATGCAGCAGCTAGAGTTCTTACCTAGAACCAGGAAGTATGATCATATTAGCCCGGTCCTGTCAACAACCTGCACTGGCTACCTATCAAACATCGTAGAGATTTAAAAATCTTGCCTTAGTCACTTATAAAGCCCTGAATGGTTAGCCCTCAGTATTTGAAACGAGCTCTTGTTACATTATAGTCCTCCACGTTTCGCCGTCCGTTCTCAAAAAACTCTGGCAATTTGATCAATACCTAGAATATCAAAGTCAACTGCGGGCGGCAGATCCTTCTCCTATTTACGCGCACAAACCTCTGGAATAACATAACCTAACATTGTCGGGAGGCAGGAGAACACTCTTGCAGTTTAAATCTAGATTTAAAGAACCATCTCTTAACCTGGCTACACATAAAATACTAATACACTTCTAATTTCCAAATCTGGTAAAGGATTTTTAGGCTGCATTAATTACGTAAACCGGAACCGGGGAAACTTCCCATAACACACCAGATGTACTTGCTACATCGTTAGAAGAATGGCCTCTACGCTCATATTAGTCTGTTTCTCTCTTATTCCGATGTCACCGCGGCCACAGATCCAGTCTGTATCAAAGTAGATGGGGTCACTGCAGTCACCGGATCCAGTATGTATCCAGCCCAGAGGTGGATTAGCACCTAGAAAGGAACCTCTACAGCCCTGAAAGACAGAGGGAGACTCAGGACTAGAGCAACAAGAGACAAGATCCCCTGTTAAAGACCTTGTCTCAGACGGACCACCGGGAAACGACCACAGGAAACAGATGATTCTTCTGCCACAACCTGACATTTGCTTGCAGCCCTGTAATTGAAACTGATGGTTTCGTATGGTCAGAGGACAGAAATGGACCCCCAACGGAGCCTGGTTTCTCCAAGGTTTTTTTTCTCCATTCTGTCACTGATGGAAGTTTTGGTTTAATTGCCGCTGTTGCATTGGCTTGGGCTTAGTTGGGGCCACCTTCATTACCAGCGATATAGTTGGATTGGGATTGCAAATTATTGCACGAATACCATTTAAAACTGAACTGCAGAATGCATGAGGACATCACTCGAATTCACTGATGAACTGCCGTTAACTGTCATTTTGGCATTAACTGACACCACAGTTTTCCTAATTAATGTTGTTCAGTTGCTTTGCGACGCAATCTTTTTTGTTTAAAAGCGCTTATTAAATAAAGATGACTTGACTTGATTGACTTATAATATATTTATTGCAAGTGCTTAATTACCTTATAAGCTAAACATTTTTTTAGGATGGGTTTAAGGACTGTGGTTGCTTGGTTCTTGTAGTCTTTTTTGCGCATTGACAGCTAGGACAGTATGTGTGTGTGTGTGTGTGGTCATGCAGAAAAAATAAAGCAGAAAAATAGGGGCACGAAAGTAGGTTTGCATGCTGCTAAGGAGATTAAGATAATTGTGAAAACATTAAGAGTATTGAAAATCACCATCCATTCCCTCGAAAAAATGTAATGAGAAAGTTAAAAAAGCTGGGTGACTGGTAGCATAAGACAACACAGTGGTCACAACTACGTTCTGTTTCCTGGTTTATCAGTGCCATTAAAAAAATAAATGAAAACAGCACACAAAATGAATTATTTAATCAACTACATCCTTAAAACGGACAGGTTAGTAAACAAAAGAAGAAACTTTTAATTGATCAAACACATACCTCATACTGTTATGATTTTCTTTCACTGCAGATTAATTTAATATATATATATAGTTACACCACACACACACACACACACACACACAGCACACTGCTATGTATAGAATATATACCATTACAGATTTTTATTTATTTTATATATATACATTTTTGTATTATCTAGTCCTTTTTGCTGTTCATTTTGAGCAATACAATTCAAGTTAACATCAAATCATTTGCTTAGTATGGGGAATCACATGACCAACTCAGCAGGAACACCAGGCCGCAACATCATTCTCCTGACAAACTTTACAAAAACAAAAACACAATCTGGCTACAATTCAATAGAACACCATTACATGGCAATTTACAACATTTTTTTATATTTAATCTCATTTTTCTATTAAGGGAACAGATTTGTGTTAATACTTTTAAAACTGACTTGTGGTGGGTTCTGATTGCTCTAATGATTAATATTGGACAATTACTCCTCACGAATAAAGTGTGTTGGGGGGAGGTTGAGAAATTAAAGATCTTAATCACTGGACATATGAGCAGTTAGTTACTGGAGTCAGGATTTATGTCCATAAATATAAGGCTTCATGTCCTCTTTGTTCTGGATTGGTAAGTTCCATCCCAGGACTTTCCATCTGTTGCTTTTGTGGGTGTTAGACAGATTAACTGTACAGCTACATCACACTGGATTTGGATATTCCTTCTTTATAATGGGGGGCCTTACTAGCGGTACGGAGATGTGATGTCATTTGCATGGAACTTAGACACATTAGGATGAACTTAGCATTGTGGCCACAATCTTATAGAGGAAAAAACAACGACCTCCACCACTGTATCTCACCGGGCTTTTGGTTAAGCCTGGAGGCACCCGAAGTTATTTACAGGGTCACACATCCATCGTCTGACAGGAAAAAGAAATTCAAACCAAAACCAAATGTGCATCTTGGAGCTTTTCCCCCCAACACATTTTTAGTAATTCGATCTGATGTAAAAATAGTTCCATCGTGACAAGGAAAAAGACCAGGAGATTCCTTTAAAAAAACAGACATTGCATTTTCGCCGCACTCACCGTTGGTGCATTAATTCTCAGGCCAAGAGAGTCAAACTTCATTGACGTTTACGGTGAGAGAATGAAAAATAAGTACTGCGGGTAATGTCTGCCTGACTAACTGATGGTGTTGGATTATTTGTGGCCGCCAGTGTCAGCAGTGAAGCGGAAAATAGAAAATCTGCCTCGTCGGGCAGCACAGGTTTTAGAGTTGAGCAGGATCGGCAGGTTCCCAGGAGCACAGGGCGGTCACCTCAGCCCAAAACAGCTAACCAGAACGGCGAGAGGCAAGCCTGCAGCGCTAATTATACTGCACTGTAACTCCTCAGAATTAGTACGCTAAAAAACTGGAGTGGAGGTATGGTGCAATGCATAATGCACCACGTTATTCCCTAGCATGTTTGTTCTTCCCTTATTTCAACAACTTTTAACATAAAATGCATTGGGGAGAAACCAAGGTGGCCCCCCTCAAACCTATCATTTTTTGCTAAACTCCAAACATTCTATCGATACAACAATTCACTGGTTTATTGAAAAATAATTTGCAGTTTTTGTAAATGAGCACTAAGGAGAGAAAACCTTTTATTCCTTTCCACACAAAATTATGATCATAAGGACCGATATATTATTACTTAATGAAAGACGTATTTCTGATAAATGGCCTGTATGGTTCAAGATTGTTCACACTCTGTCATACGCACTGCCTGTAGTGGATGTACAAAAAATGCATAAGTTTCGTTATTCTTATAAGTTATACTTATTTTATTGGATTATTTTATTATTTTTTTTTATTATTGATTATGATGTTTTTTTAAATGACCCCCCGTGATCAGTTAAATAGCTTGTTAGACGACACAAAATGCCCATTTTCCTGGCAATATGAACAGAGACATCGGGGGGCAGGTGACACACAGAAAGAGTTGTACTATATACTGGACTGTGTGTATAAATGATATATATATATATATTATAGATATATTTATATAATTTTTGGTGTGTGTGTGTGTGTGTGTGTGGTGTGTGTGTGTGTGTGTTGTGTGTGTTGGTGTGTGTTTAGGTGTGTGTGTGTGGGTTGTGTGTGTATGCTATAACCGACATACAATACAAAGCTGTGTGAAAATCTTCAAAATTATATCCTTTAATTTCGAAATTCTAAGGTAAGGATAGTAGTGAAACATGGGTTGCAGGAAAAAAAACCTACGGGTCCATCAGTAACCATTTTCCCAAACAAATAGTGGACCAAAGCAGGTACCGTAACGCATCTTAATTAATCAACAATGGACCATTATATATATATGAAAAGGTCATGTCATTGCTTTTGAAAAAGTTGCCGTACTTTTTATTTTTTATTTCTTTATATTTTAATTTTGTTTGTAAAACAATACTCTTGTGTTTTTTGTTTTGGCCTTGTTCCGTTTGGTTTTACATTTCTTGTTTTAATGTAACTGTAAGGCCCGCTTAATAGGGCAGACCTACTGAGGCCCTTGTCGCACAGCTCGGAACAATGGGCCAACCAAACATGTAAAGAGCGCCTTCATTTCTGTTTTAATCGCGCGGAGAGTTCAAGGGGTCAGTCCATAATCAAATGAAGCTCAATTCATAAAGGTAACAATTCACATTAAGAATAGTAACAAAAGTGGCATATATGCATTGAGGTGGTGTATCAGAAAACACAATGTGAAATTAGTAAGGGCAATGTAATCTATTAGGTATTTTCAAGATGTCCAAAAAAAAAAAAAAAAAATAAAAAAATTATTTGAAACAATGATCTTTACATGGCAGGACAGTGAAAATATCAAAGTTCACGACCATGCTCCCCAGACTTCAAAAGACTTCCAAATTCTGGAGCTCCATATCCCAGAGATACATAGGCAGCAGCACTCCTTAATCACCTGACTTTCTGAATTAGACCACACATGAAAGTAATTCACACTTATGCGAGACATCCAAAATAAAGATCCTACCAAGTCCACCATGCTTTTTTGACGTATCCACTCTTTACCTGTTGTAATAACGTTTCTAAGCCTTGGATATGTTACGTTCTTTTTACATATTGCTCCTCTCTTTTTTCCTGTTGACTACGCCAGTCGGAGCTTCTGTCTGTTCTATTCTGCGAATATTTTGTTTTTTTGTTTTTTTTTTTGCCTTTTGTGGTTTGGATTTTGGACGTTTTGCTTGCTTATCTCAATCAAGAGATCATCCTGCAATTGGAACTCTGGTCTACTGATCCAGTTTTCTGATAATACAGAATTATCTGTAGGCTCATCTTTCAACCTCCACTGCAGTGTTTTTGGCGAACCTATCGAAAAATGTTGAGGTCTGATAAAGCCTTAAATTCTTTTTTTCTGTGGCTAGTTCCACCAGAAGTACTTTCTTTCAGCTGTTGCACAAAAAGAAGAAATTCTGATAGGAATGTTGATAACTACTAGGAACAGTTGATTTTAGCCATTCGGCGTTGCCATGTGTATTGTATTTATTTATTTGATTTATTTTATTTGATTTTTCATATTAAGAAGTTCAAGGCTACTGTCAAACTGTCTTGGTTACCAACATTCTTCAAAATATCTAAATTTATGTGTTCAAAAGCTGAAAAAAGAAATACAAATTATTCGGTTTTGCAACCCTGGGGTGAGAACAATTCCTTTTTTTTTTTTTTTTTGTTATGTCGCTGTACTACAAACCTTTAAATCCCTTTGCCTCTGGGATTGTTTTCCTCCTCAGGCATACTGTTTTAAGTCCAAACAACTTTGTTTGAATGGCAACCAGTGTTCGATTACTGTTACTGTTGATGGATCTCTTTGAGCGCTGATGTTTAAACAAGATCTTTCAGTGTTTAAGTATTTTCCAGCATGATGACAGTTAAGTGAGGGTGTCCTAGGGGTATATGTGGGAGTTAAAATCCCTCCTTGGGAATCTCACAGCATCGTTCCGTAAAACTCAGTACTCTGCAATTCTCAGCTCTGCCAGAAGCGTGAAAGTAGCAGCTTTCCAATATCTTGTCAGCTTCCTTTGGTGCCTCGGAGCCAGACTGAAATTGGCAGGTTATTGGCATTCAAAGCCTGGAGCCCTCAGCCCCTGCTTGCTGTCTTTTAATGCCTTCAGTTATCGTTCTGTCCTGCCTCCTGGTTATCTTGTGGTTTATATATGCCTGTGTTTATCACTGCCAAAAACTGTGACAGCTCATGTTAGTGATTGGATCCCCGTCTGTTGGAATTTATTGTGACTGCCTCTCATATGTCAACACACCAGCCCCTATCATCAGCACCACCAGGGAGAGAGGAAGAAGGCGGAATGTCCTTCGATCGCATGCCGGGGTTCCTGAATGTAATGTCCATGAGAGATTGATTTATGTCCCATTCATCTCATTGGCAGGGTTGGGTAGGAAAGGAATCCCATCATTTAGACTAAGGGAAACCAACTCCTTTTGATGCACAGGACCCAAATATGATTGAGGTCCTACACTCACCAAAAATATTTAGGCCTAATAAATAAAGATTTATGTAATTTGATTGCATATAAATTCTTCATCCATTTTGGATTACGTATTTTTAATGTGAAACGTATTACACTTAACTCAATGTGATAAAATATATGTAAGTCCTATATAAATCAACACAGTACTATAAGATTTATGGTGATAGTTTTTCAATTAATCTCAATTTATTTTAAGAATAATTAATAAGAGAAATGGTTTATGTGTTATTATGTACATAAACACTATTTTACTTAAAATGCACACACATTTAAGTAATTTGTATTAATATACATTTGTATTTTAAAATCATATTTATAAATTTGTATTTACTTGTTCATCACCATTTTTCCCCTCCCCAATCCACAAATACAACACAAAAAGAATGGCCATAGGGTCACTTCATTTCACATTTTTTTATTTTAGAAATAACAAGCACAAAAGGCAGCAAAAAGAGGAGCTAAGCAAGACAGGCTGTTGCTCACTGATACTGTGTTGTGTTGCAACCTCAACAAAAAATAAATACTTTCAATTCTTTACTTAACACACGACGGTTAATTGCAACTACTTTAATGTATTTAGGTATTTTTTTGCACACACTCATCCTATAACAATAACAATGCAAAGGATTTTAACAGACTGCAGCATAATACTTTTTCCTCAAGAACTGTGGCTTAAAAAAACTGCAAAAACTTGAGGTAGACATTAACAATCAAGGTCAAATCATGATTCAATGAACAACACTTGTTAGACGTACACCTAAAACATTTTCACAAATCTGTGGAACATGCAATAATTTGGGAAAAAAATAGGGTGGTGATTCTAACGAGCAGAAAAAGTGCAAAGTCACGAGGAAACAATGCAAATATCAGCATTATCTCTCAATGATTCATGAAGCATCTTAATTTTCCGTCCCTGAACTTTTGAGCGACAGCTTGTGTTGTTATCCAGTTCCCTCAGGGATTTTCTGAAATGCTTCAAAGTGTGCACTTGAGGTCCTTTGGTATACGTTTAAGTTAAGGGCATAAATTAGTCCAAAAAGCATCACACCTCACACTGTGTGACACTTGGCAGGTTTTGCAGAGACGTCAACTCCTTCAGATAACGAACACCAACATCTGGAACGGTTCTTAATTCAGGACCATCGCCCTCCGCCCTCGAAATGACATAGATGCCCATTGTAATACGTCATGTGCAATGAGAGACTCAGCCTCGGCACCCAGCGTTTCAGTGTCCCTCGAGGATAAAACAAAGAAAATAAGTACCCAATGTGTTCCACGTTTTCCTATTGATTCATTCATGTTGAAATGATAAATTGTACTGTGTGTTCCTGTTTTGCCCTATGAATAATTGTATTAAATTCCCCTATCCTACCACAAATCTGAGATCAGCATAATGATGTGAGGTGTTGTCCCCCCCACGAATATTTTCTGATTTCATATTTTCCTTTACTTTTGTAAATACCAACTGGATCATTTTAATTCAGGGTCATTTTAGTTTGATCCAATCATGCGCTGTACTGATTGCTGCATAGTTTAATGCTTTCGCTGCCACACTACACACAAAGGGCATAAGCTAGGACTGTGATACCAAATGAGAAAATTAAAGGGGATAGTTCACCCAAAAATGAAAATTATGTCATTTAATGGACTCACCCTCATGTCGTTCCAACCACCCGTGAGGACCTCCGTTCATCTTCGGAACACAGTTTAAGATATTTTAGATTTAGTCCGAAGAGCATATTCGTGTCCCTCCATTGAGAATGTATGTACGGTATTTACTGTCCACGTCCCAGAAAGGTAATAAACAAATCTTCAATGTAGGTCCATGTGACATCAGAGGGTCCGTTAGGAATTTGTTGAAGCATCGAAAATACATTTTGGTCCAATAAATATCAAAAACTTACGACTTTATTCAAGCGTTGTCTTTCGTCTCCCGTGGTCTGTTGATGAGCGCGTTCACACCTCACATCCGGTTTCGCGAACGAACCACTCGATTTGTAACCGGATCTCGCTGGACCAGTTCAACCAAATCGAAAATGAATTCCATAGCTTGAAACCGGTGGTCGTTGTCACAATAAGCATTAATCCACAAATGACTTAAGCTGTTAAACTTTGTTACCATGGCTGACACTCCCGTATGCGTTTCAAATAAACCAATATCCCAGAGTAATTCATTTATAATGTTTCATTTTTGGGTACACTATATCCCTGTAACATCATCACTGACAATGGAAATTTTGTATCAATGAAGAGAAGAGAATAAGCTTGACACACACCTTACCACATATTCTTTGACAGTGTCTCGAGTGTCTTCGTTGAGTATAACACTTAGGCACACCTCAGGATACACTCACGCCTGGTGTTTATGTCTTCATTCCTCAAACAAGCATAAGAAGATCCCAAAAAAAAGTCATTCATTATTACTACCAGTTCACGTAAGGCTACATTTTAAAAGAGGTAGTTCACCCAAAATTTACAAAATATGTCATAAAAATTTTGTTCACCTTTTGTTCATCTTCAGGAACACCAATGAAGATCTCTTTTGACGAAAAATCTGAAGAAACTTTGGTTTCTTCCCTTGCCAGCTACAACAATCACCACTTTGACGCTTTCAGAGAATTCATAAAAGAGAGCATAAAAAACTATTTCATATGAAATGGAGCAGTTTAGGGGGGTCCAAAATTTTCTAAAGAGACATGATCGCATTATTTAATAAACAGACTACATTTAGGCTGTTATGTGTATAAAACATGTTACAGCAAACATAAACATAGAAGCTCAAACGGAACTGCTTAAACACACTAGACCACACCTCACGGGGTTCTGGCTCCTCGCACAATCAATGCGAAAAATTCCTGAAGCTTCCGTTTAATATAACTGATGTGATTTAATGAATGTTTGTTGTGTGAAAAAGCCTAAATTCAATCTGTTAATTTCTTCACAGAAATTTTGGACTAACTGCTCAATGGTCATATGGAACTCGTTTTATGATGTCTTGATAACATCAATAACAATCAAAATGGTGGTTGCGTAGCTGTCCAATGGGAGGAACAGAAGTAAAACCTCTCAGATTTCATTTAAAATATAGGTATTTTGGTTGTACAGCGGCCCTGCACAGGACTGCAAGGAAAAATTGTGCACACGATTTAGCAAATCGACGAGAATGCATTATGTAAATTGTGCACAAGACATTTACTTTTTTTTCTTGTCATTTCATGTGCTGGGCTCCCGTCGGTTTCGAGAGATAAGTTACGGGGTTGGAAACGGCATGAGGTTTCAGTTAATCACAACTTTTTATTTTTTGGGTGAAACTACTACATCTTTTATAAAACACTATACCACAGACAATAATCTTACTTATTTCGCAACTTCTTTATCTGAATAATGCTTTCAAAACTATTGTGCATAAAACAATAATGCCAATAAAGTTCCTTTAATTTGAATAGAGAGAAACAGAAAGGACTGTGTGTATGTGTGGGAGAGAGCTGAGATCGTGTCCTCACAATAAATCAAATAAATGTGTATTTTACTGTGTAAGAAAGATTGTGTGTTCTGGAATCTCATATGGATAGAGAAAAGTGTGTGTGTGTGTGTGTGGATGTGTGCGCGGTTGTGTGAGAGAAAGAGGTGTCTTAATTCCGGTCAATTCAAAGGAGTCACCAGTTGAAAACCACATGCACAACAACTAAAACCACACTTACTTAGCTGTCAATGCCCCTTATGGTGCGGATTTTTCTGTCCTGCACATCCTCCTTTTTGACGGAACACCTTCATCAGCGGCATCCGTGGATTTGGTTTTCCGTTTGGACCAATGAATTGGTTGCTCTCAGCGGAACCGTTGTTAAAAGCAGGAACTCCCAATTGTCCCTGGAAAAAAAGATGAAAAAGGAAACAAAAGTATATAGATTCACCTTAAACAAGCTGTGTTAGTTGTATAAATCTGCACTTGTCCGTTTCAAACAACACTTACCTACTTACTTCTTCCACTTTCAAAACACTGCTGGCCATCTGTTTCGGACGCTCTGTAATCATTTGCTACTGAAGAAATTCTGTGTCGTCGGTATGAGAATGTTACGCGTGCATCTTTTCCTGGATACCGGCTCGGTTATTTCTTTTTTTTTACCTCGGTCAAGAGAGCAACCCTTTTCCCCCTCCAGGCTGTCATTTGTTTCACCTCTCGGCTGGTGTTGGAACAGAACTTAACCTCTGCGCCCTCCTTGGGCTTTTTTATGTTTTGCAGCTGGGTTTTTTTTTCCCTGGCCTTTCTGTTTGTTTTTAAGTGATTTTGACTTGTGACTTCGTGGGTGTCCATCTCGTCACAAGCTTGGTGCGGAAGTTCAATCAGCTCTTTATCTTAATATAGTGGCTATCCATCCAACAACCACCCAGGTCCGTGTTCCGTTCTCACGCACACATGGCATGGGTTTGTATCCAGGCCTCAGCAAATTTTTCAAACTGATGTGTCCTTTGGATATTCTGCATACTTGATTATTTTTCTTCCGGCAAATGGCCTTCCAGAATATCAGATCGGACGTTTGGGCGTAAGAGATAGGAGAGTTCCACTTGCATTGAATTCATTCATTTCCGTTCCTGGAGTCCTGGCATACGCGGAACAATAATGAAAAATCGTGTGGTGGCACTACAAAATCTTTAGGCCAAGTGCAAGACGCGTTAGTCATGGAGATGACAATATGAACCCCCCAAGTTTTTATCATTGCTGCTAACATTGATTCAACAGATGCTGAATCACTTTGGTTCTTGTGACGCAGGAGCCTGCAAGATACATGGGAGGGGAGGTACACTGGGCTTGTGGAGGCAAGTTATCTTTAGATGTGATGAAGCTGAGGATATTGCGGATGTGGTAGCCTCAACCATATAAGTATAACCATTTTCAAATACGGCTGCGATCTTGAATATCGAAATTGATAAGAGGTTCATGAATTCGTTTTCCAAGTCTACGGCTTTGGTATTGAAGCCTAACTGCTCTGTTTACTCCAAAGAAGTTCTTAATTTCAAAAGCCAATTCATCCACAGAAGACGGTATTTCCGGATTAACTGGTGTTAGTTTTTCTCTGCATCATCTTCACTTCCCCCCAAAAAGGACTCTGAAGCTAACTGGTCCTGCCAACCGGATGATTTGTAATCTAGAATGCGACCCCAAAACAGCTAGGAATTGGTCTTATAATAAATAAAACCATTGATTGTTAAAGTTACTAACAATTCTTTTAACAAAGGTACTGAAAGTCTTCTAAATAACACCTTTGGATGACGATGGGTCCTTCAGGGTTCCCATAACGTGTGGAACAAAACTGTATAGGCCACAAGTGGATTAGCGCTGCATATAAAACAGTGATACCGGCATTTTCCCGACATTAGGGGAAATGTGTCAAGCCTAAAATGTTTTTAGCAATTCATAAACCGGGTCGAATAATGAACTGTCACACGCCTTTGCATGGCCACATTCACATATCTGTGACAAAGACAAAAGAAAAAAAATCAGTTACGTTCAATATTAAAGCAATCAACATAATACATTTTATTTATACTTTGTGCTTTCACTGTAAGTCAAAATACAGCTACTACTACTAATAATAATTTAGTAAGAAATTTTTTATAACAATGAAATAACTACATAGGGCCAATTGATAAGAACTATGGTTGAGTGCAAGATGATATTAGGCTTGTTTCAGGCTGTAAAATATGTTGTTTGAATATGTTGTTGAACTATGTATGTTAATGCTTTTTTATGTTTGAATCCTATAATACTTCAAACTGAGAGATTAATTGTTCATAATCAGATGTATTGATTCTTCTATGTATTAAAAAACAATCTTTGTAGCATACATACAAGGTCTAGGAGGTTGTCCCACCATTTAGATGTAAGAAAAGATGCTTGATGTATCTGAAAAGGAAAAAAAAATGGTTTTAGTTAGAAACAAAAGCATACTTTTGATTATGAAATTACAAAGCCAGCATTATATTTTTTAGAGGAATTATTAGAAATAGTACTGTCATTTACTAATTGCAGTAGTTTATAACTGTCTTTATTTGCCGTCAAACGTTAAACCACAGAACAAGAAAGCAGACCAACAGCAAAAAGACACAGACGGGGTAAAACCATGGTTCACATAGAACACCCGACCAACTGGGCAGCTGTTGGAAGTTATCCATGTACGATTTAAATACATTTAAAATTGCAGTTGGGTTTAGTAATCGTTTAATGACACATCGCTATTTTAATCTTTAAACAGTTAACACCTAAAACCATTTTTTCCTCTCGGATTTAACTTAAGCTATGCAACGTGGCCAAAGTTCTAAGTTATGTTATTCAGGTCAGAAAATAACTGGAAATTAATATAACGTTAAAACCAAAAATAAATACGCATCCCAGTTACGTTACTTAATATACTGTCTAGCTGAAAAAAGTAGCTTAATGGGAAAGTTAGATTTAAAGTAGCTTTTATAAGAACCATGTGCAAGTTAGTTAGCTACCATAAGTGGAAATAAATGCAAATTGATAGTCAGTGCATTGATACAGTTTAATACGATATCAACAGCAGTAAATAACACACTATATATATTGAAAGCAGTCAACTTTTATACGATGAATATATATGTAACTTGCCTTGCAATCCAGGTTGATCCAAGAAGATGATCCGATGTAAGATGGCGAGGAGGGACGGAGAACGGTGTTTTTTTTTTACAACTGCCTCTGCCGCGCGCGGGTTGCTGCTTTTTCTTTTTTTTTTCTCATGTGCATTGCCATAGACATGGGTAGTGCAGTAACCGCTCCCTACCGGACTGGAGTATGGATAATTTCCGCCTCTAAACAATTCCATTGCCCATAAATTATATGCAAACCAATCTCATAAAATATAACTTATAGGATCTTGGCTCGGTCCACAGCTAGATATATTTAAACCATATTCATAATTGTTAACTGATTAAAATCGAATAGTTTTCAGAATTAACCAATTTACATGGATTCTAAGCAATTTGACTACATACATTTTGAAAATATTATTATTTAAATAAAATCAAAAGGATGCAAATACATAATTATAAACTATGCCATGATTCATTTTTTTGAGTGTAGTAATGTAGCTGTATTATTTACATGTATGGTATAAAGGCCCATTTTTACGGTCTGAAAAAAAAAGAAAAAAAAGAATGTTGTTTCCTCAAATATTGGCCCGCAATATAGCTCAGTTAAGCTTAAGTTTTTCTTTACAACACTATTGAAATTCGATGTATAAACCTGAAGCGAGAGACATTTTCAGTTAAATTAAATTCATTTGTATGCCAATCATTTCACAATAAATAATATTCCTAAACTTATTTTTATATAATTTTACAATTTTTATATTTTATAAATTTTTATATTTTTATATTTTATAATTTTATTCATTTTTTTTTTTTCATTTAATATTTATATTTAATTTCAGATTTATTTCAGTTAGTGAAAGCCAAATTTGAATGGTTTTATTTTTAGTTAACAATAATAGCACCCCCCCACACACACACACACACAAAACAAGAAAACATAACAAAATAAACAAACAAACAAAAATTTACATAAAAAAAAAATAAATAAACACATTTTTAAAATCATGTTTATACGCATTAATAGCTTTGCGTATCGGCTTATGGCCTCATGTAATTGTAAAGAAAATGCAATATTGTTAACAAATAATGTTTTCTAGCATTAACAGGTTAAACCCCATTTTTTGGAAGAATCAACCTACAAATGTAGATTATAAATTGTTTCTGCATATTTAGCTGGGATTAGTTTAATATGCCTAATCTGACATATATGATGTATTTTAAAACACTTCTCCTAAAAGATGCCCACAGAGGTCTGACGCCCCAGTCCCCTTAGACCATGTCTCGCTCACCCCACCAGTCTATGAATATAAAACATCTGATTTCACAGGAAATAAACCGTTCCAGAGTTGACAAAATAGAGGAGTATCATGTACGGGTGTGGCCATGAGTGTGTATGAACAGATGCAGCCTTTTCCCTCAGGCATTGATCTCCAGCCAGTGTTTATTAAGAGTCTGTGGCTGCTGAGCGTTCGCCGAGCTGAATCTAGAAGCAGGGGATGCCTGTAGTGTGACAGACAGTGATCTTGGTCTCCGTGTAATGAGCCACACTGGGAAGCCGGTTATGCGAGTTTCCTCTCTGAAGGATCCCAGCGAGGGTTTGTGTGTATGTGGGAGCTAATGAAGTAAAGCAGCCACAGGCAGATTCACACTTCTTCAGCATGCTCAATCTCTCCACATTATCCGGCCAATAATCCTCAATTCCGTCTCATCACTGGGGAGAGACCGACGCCCCCCTTTACCGATCGTCTCTGTATCTCACTCACAGACACAATCTGAGTTTCAGAGGATGCCAGTTTATTAGGATTTCCACATTAATGAATCTTTTCAACAAGACAAGCTTACACAATAGCTTAATAGGAACAATTTAGACCAGCATTGTCCTTCATTGTGTCAGAAAGTGAGAGAGTATTTTTGTTTTCAGGGGGGGCTTTTACACAACACTGTTTTACAGAAAACTTGGCCATTACATTTACAGGTCAAACAGCATTTTGGGGGCCTGAAAAAAACAAAACTTTTGAAAACGAGTTGCAAAATGCAAGAAGTTTTTGAAAAATTGGATGTCTGTATTGTCTCTGTGTAAATTATGAAAACGGAAATCTGTGAAACAAGTGATGTCATAGTGATGTCATGTGCATGCGTATTACATATTCATTCTATAGGAATGCATATGTGTGCATGCATGTTTCTTTACAAGGTTACGTCGCAAACTTAAAGTACTTTAACATCACAACAAATATACAGTTCCCTTTAAAGGTTTGGCCAACAGTCATCAGAATAATTCTATTCTACATGTCTGTTGAATAGCACTGCAAACAACCACATGATATTTAACTGCAACCTACTAAAGCATACAGCTCAAAATTGACATTTAGGTGAGACAGAAGGATTCCAAGAACTTAGAAAAAAGCAATAATTACAAGCAGTCAATTATGGAAGACTGGCTTAGGGCGCAGCACCTTACAAACACGCCGATGAGTTAATGACCATTAAAATATTTGCTCCATTATAAAACGTTTTCTTAAAAAAAAATAAAACAAATATATATTTGCACTCTGACAATTTCAAACAGGTTGGCTCAGATGCCCAGACAGGCAGAACATCCTGCCATAACCGGAAGCTGTGAAATATAATTATCCCCACTGTCCCTTTGTCCAGAAGATGCAGAAAATCTTCTCCTATGCTTAATGATGACAATGAAGGAAGTGCAGCCGTTAAACGGAAAATAAGCGTCCTGAGAACACAGCTGTGGTTAAAACAAAAGGGCAGAACTGACTGCTTTATGGCCACATTCTATCAGAGTTGAAAAAATGATAGTAAAGTGAAGACCTTTGCCCAACTTGCTGCAGTCTTGGAGGCCAACACACTCATCTTGCTGCAATTACAGCTCCCCATCGGGCTGACTGATCGACTCAAAGCACCATCTTGGGTCATTTCATTGCTGTTAAAACTTTACTGTTCCTTTGAGAGCAAATACTTTGCAGCTTATGTTTTGTGTCTTTTCTAATTTAACATAAAAGCTTCTTATGTAGGCGATCTACGTAATTTTGTTTGGAAGGGGGACTTTTTATTTTGATTGGTGCTGCCATTGTGTGCCGCGTGAAAGAGCCTCTTGTCTCAAATTAGGAAATTAATGTCAGCACAGGGTAAAGTTAGTTCCATTACAGGTCTACACTATTAGTATGCTTTTTCTTTAAATAATGTTTCTTAGGTTTTTTTTTAATTATTATTATTATTATTGTTGTTGTTGTTTTTTTTTTTTTTTTTTTTTTTTTTTGCTTTGTTTGTCAAGATAATACGCTCAACATAGAGTTGGATGGTTTCTGCTCTCCATCTCCTGTACATTTGAGCATATTATTTCAATTTACTCAGTCATTTCCCTCGAAATCACCACATCGTGATGAATATAAATTAAAAAATTTCAAGACTAAATTAAATTATTCTAAATGAGTCCAATTGAAGAGGCATGTATTAAAACTAAACAATGTAAACCGATATAATAAAGCTATGATTCCGAGGTATTTCTTCTTGATTAAAAATGTATTTCCCAGGCCACATTGTAACAACGTACATTTTTGCACTCACGTTGATAAACAGGACACTAAATTTGCTGATTTTGCACTCTTATATTTTTTTATTTTTTTTTTCACTTTTTTCACTTTTTTTTTTTTCATTTTTTTTTTTTTTTTTAGTTAACTGAAACTTCAAAATAATTACTCACTTAATCTCGTAGAATTGATTCTCTCCTTCTGTAAAAGAACAAACAAAACAATTTACAATTTATTTAGTTTACATAAATGCTTTGTTAGTTACAGTTGAAAGTGTTACTTTTTGAGTCACTTCTATTAAGGAGCGGGGGGTATCTTACTGTACCTATTCATTAGATCTGGGTCGGGCAGGATTTGCAGTCAACTAGGTTTACCTCCTGAGTTTTTTTTGCACACACACACAGTCACTTCAGGGAGCTGCCGTGTTACTGAGTAAATCCTGAAGCCCACCTCATCCACCTCTTGGATATTTGCACATTCTAAACAGAGTAGGCGACAATATACAACTCAACGTAGCTGTACAAAGACTAAAACTGCATGAGTGGGGGGACTAGATGCCGTTGCTCCTTCCATCTTCCTAATTTGCATGGTTAAAGTTCTTTTTTCCGCTATGACGGTGGCACCTACCATCTCGCACCACCATCTACAAGGCTTTTCTTACTTAATTGTCTTGCGCATGGTTAATACAATGCATGTTTCTCTTTATAGACTTGAGATGAAAGAGAGAGAGAGTCATGGAGAGAGCTTTGCCTATATATATAAAGGATGAGTGAGAGAATTAAACACTGGACCCCTAGCTGCTACCTACCAGAGATAACTGTGGTTCAAATTTATAATGCAAATAGCTCTGGGAAAGTGCATTTCCTTCATATCACAAAGAAAAATATGCACATCAGGGGCAGGGGGAATGCAATCATTTTCAAAAGAGTCCCCCTGAGTTCTTGAATATGTAGTATTAGTTGAGGGTCTGTGCTGTTAACATCACTCCGTTCAACTGCCTGCTGAGGTACCAGTGTACGTTATGCTCCATTTTCAGGACATCTAACTAATATACAACATATCCATAATATCAACACCAAAAACATCCAAAAAATCCAGACAATTTCATAAAACTTAAACTAAAAAAACAACAAAAACAGAAATCTCAAAAAACTATAAAAACAATTAGCCCACATATACAACACGGGACTACAACAGCTAGTGTCATAAATCTGAGACACAGATGCAGCTTATGTTAGCCCTCATTTACTACTTCCGGTATTTGAGGTTCACGACTCTGCTTACTCCTTATTCTAGAAAAGTCTTTTAAAAATACCGAATGTACGCATGTTAATATGATGGAATTACTGTTCAGATTTTTATACACGCCTAATTCAAATTCCACAGATTTTTTGTTTTTTTTTTCTTACCATGTTCATAAACTACAATATCAGATTTACATAAAATTCTTAAAGGTATAGAGTAGGTACAGCCTATTTAATTCAAAGGCAGTCACACTACCAGTATCAGATTTAGAACAAAGAGCTAAATAGAAGTAGGTACAGCCTATGTAATTCAACCGACATCTTTTGCACATAGTATGTTTATGTTGCTATATATAACAAAGTATATATTATATAAATATACCACTATAATATAGATATATATACCATATAGTATATATAGTTAATTTTATATGCCTTTTGAACTGGAAAACAATTTTGACTCATAAAATAAACACCACACAAGAAACAAACACACACACATAAAATAAAATACAAAGGTGCACTTTGGTGAATTACTGTATGTTGTATGTTAGCTTGATTCTAGTGCCTTTAGTCTAGCATGTACTGTGTTGTCATTCAGTATATGATGAAGTTATGTTACTACATTGAGTAAAAACAAAACTTATGAGTCATATGTCATTTGCCTTTCATATAAATACAAAACATTCTTAATCAGGTCTCTTTAGTGAGTGTTGACGGGCCGTGTGAGTCAGTGTTGTGTTGTGTTGTTTGACCTCTAACTGTGTTTGTGTGGTTTGCCTTTTGTTTGTTTGTTTTTTGCTGCGAACGATGACAGTAATCTGAAATATTGCACCCCCATTCCAAGATGGCAGATATGTTTGATATGGTCTGCAACAGTTTAAATTAAGTTTATCCACATATAGATCAGTGATCAAACCATATATATCCTCTCTGGGAATGCTGCTTGACCAATCGATTAGAGGACTGAAAATCAAGTGTTTAGGCTATAACATATTGTTGTGTAACTGTATATGTGTATTATTGGTAATGTATTATAAGTTTTAGCAACATTTTGTGTGCGGTGGGACTTGAGTTTGAATGCAAGTTCATAATTCAGAATAACATTTGGACTTACTATAAGTTTTCCAAAGTCTTTTTTGGCACCACGTGTACGTATATTGTCATTGCTTAATCTTTTTGTTTCTCTGACATGACAGAAATACTCTGTTTTGTTTAGGGCTGTCACTTCCTCTCTGCAGGCTGTCAAATCACTGCTTTGAGCCCTACTGCTGTGATGTTGTTGGTGAATCGCTGATGTTTATTCAGTGAGCCTGGGACAGACAGAAATGTTGTGGTCCGAAGAACACTGAGACACGTCTCGGCGGGCGCTGGGCTCAGGTTGCCAGAGTTTGAAGTCTGGTCCCATGGATTTTTAACTTCCGTCGTCGTGTCAGGAATCACATATCCAGCCTGCCCGGGTCACTGCTCAGTCCCAGTGAGGAGAGTTGGCAAATTAGGGTCTCAATTTCCAGCGCTAGGTAATTTGTCTTTGCTTACTGAGTGGAAATGCTGTGCACAACCACACCAATGCTCAGCAACAGCCACACCAATCAAATGCCCATCTCCTCTATCCATCCACCTGTTTTTCCCAAACCCATGAGTGTTTGATATTTCTTAAATATACCAGAAATAGACCTCTTGAATTCATACACCAACTTATATTTACATAGATTCACTTCATGCATCCCAACAACAAACTGGTCCACTATGGATTTTGGTGGATGGTAAAGTGTTGTTTCTTTCGGGTGACAGGACAGAAGGGAAATCAGTTTACACACATTAAAAATTAATGGGAAAACTTTGATCTGCTTGTTCTAGTAGATTTTCACCCCTACCGGCTATAATGAAAGTTCTTTTTTTTTATGACCAACTGAGCCTTTTATAATGTTGATTGACCTGCTTTTTTGTTGCGTGTTTGCTTGGGTTGGTGTTATATACCGAGTACCTTTTTATATATATATATATATATATATATTATGTTATAGATATATATAATATATAGACAAGCATAGTTATTATTACTTCTATGTAAATGTTTTATAGTAGATTTAGAACATTTGCAATTTAATGACTCATGTACAGGTGGAAAAGGAGCCGATACTGGATTACCAGTATATATAGATAGAAATTACAGTCCTTATTTTTTTGTTTATGGTAATATGTACACTCACGCACAACCACTTTATTAAGTAACCACAAACACCTTATAGTTCCCCGGGTTTGGACCCTCTTTTGGGCCATCAGAACAAGAGCCTAATTCTTCTCTTCTTAATTCTTCTCTCTCTTGATTTTGGTCCAATATTGGCTGAAGCATCACGCATTGATGCAGATTTTGTTAGCTCACATGCATTATTACGAGCCTAGCTTCCCATTCCCACCACATCCCAAAGGTGGCTCTATGGGGAATATCGGTGATGTGGAGACCATCTTAGTATTCGTTACCTCTGCTGGAATTAGCCAACACAAAATGGGTAACTGTGCCATTAATGGTCCCACATACATACACAAACACCAACACACCCAAGCGCTGAATCCATTGATACAAGGCAGGCTGTCTCCATGCATTCATGTTGATTAACGCCAAATTCTGAGCAGTAACCTTCAAATGTGTTCAGCCGAAATCGAGACTCATCAGATCAGAATATTTGGGTCCCCCAATCCTTCTGTTTGTTTGCCAATTTTGGGAGTAAACATGTTGAACTCGTTCTTTTCGTCAGGCCCTCGATTTTTTGACTGTTCTTACTGACCGGTAGTGGGGCACCAATGTGTTTCTTCTGCTGCGAAAGCCAATCGCTTCAAGGCCATGTGTGCATTCAAGTAGATGACTCTTTCCGGCATAACACAGTTGGTTGAGTGGTTTTTGAGTAACTGTTGCCTTTCCTATCGAGCTTAAACCAGTCCTGGCATTCTCCTCTGACATCATTCAAGGCATTTTCACCCACATAACTGACCACTTACTTTTTTTTTTTTTTTTTTTTTTCTTTTCTATTTTTCAGAACATTCTCGTAAACCCTAGAGAAAATCTAAGTAGACTTCATTATCTCCTGAAACCAGCGCAGCTGGCATCAACAACATGTCACTTAAGATCACATTTCTTTCCTCATTTTGATGCGTTCAGGAGTGCCTTTTTTTCTTGACCAGGGCGTCGTCCTGTCCCTAAATCCATTGAGAATTGTTAGCCTATATCGTGTTGGCTTATCTGAACAGGCATACATAATACAGTGGCAGACAGATGATTGTGTGTGTGTGTGTGTTTGTGTGTTTGTGGTGGTGTTTGTGATTATGTATATATTTATTATATATAGATAACATTGCACTGAACCACACATTGTACTGAACCTAAAAAAAAAAAAAACCTTGTATATAAACTCCTAAATTCACAATGAAAAACCTACATAGTTCCATGCGATATGTTTCTGTCTTTTGAGCTTGTATTTTATTTTCCTTCCGCCTAAGCGCTGTGATGGCGTGATCAGTGAGTAAAGTGACTACACACCCAAGGCTGTCAGCTGTCGTTAAAGACCACGGGAAGATTTTAACCCCAATGTCAAAGACAACATTAGCTTTGTACCCTAAGATTTGCAAACTCCATTCTTCTTAATCACCTTTCATTTTCAGAAAACAGCATGTGTCGATGTTTCAGAAGGCTGACATGTCACTGGGGCTTTGGACACATGCTGTTGATGGTCTCCAGCTGTTTTGACGGGTGGTACAACATTTTTGTGTCTTGTTATGAGGTCTTTCTGGACAAGCAAAGCCTTTACTTGCACCTGCGTGCATTGATTCTCATGGTCACTAAACCACCGTTCTATGAATATCTGCCGAACTGATAAACAAAAAAGCTGTGTAATACACTGGAGATATTTATTTTAGTCTGTTCAGCATTTTAAATATGATTTTTTTTTTACATTGATTTAATTTGTTTGATAACTGAAAGAGAACAACTGCACACTCACTTTAGCATAGGCTATTTATTCTCCAACGTTTCGGCTAGTATGCCTTTGTCAAGGTTACTTCTTTCTAATTAACTTTATATGTACACATACTGTATAGTAGCTACACAAATGGTACACAACTTTTGGTTATTTCCAGATGCCACATGATATGTCATTGGCCAATATGGTCTGCTGTTCTTCAGCTTGCTTTGATCTTAAAGCCTAAGTCATCTCTTTTCTATCTACCTGTCCAATAAAGGTGTTGGATTGTCTGTCATCAAATCCTGTGGAGTGCTTCATCACAGTTAACACCGTCCCTGATCTCTGACCCTGCAGTTATAGCAACGGTTTCTCACTAACCTTCACTATAGTTTCTGAATTAAAGTGTGATACAAGTCACATATTGTTGTTACAGTGAAGAAAAGCCAGTAAGAAATCTTTCTACTTTAATTCCACTTTCATTTGTAGCATTTCTACAGAAAATGGTATGTCACTTGAGAGAGAGAAAAAAACATGTCTGATGCTCTCTCTTCACACATACACACAAGCCTGCATTTATTTCATCAAAAATATAATATTATTACAATTTAAACATGGAGTTTTCTATTTTAATATACTGCAGAATATAATTAATTCCAATAATGTAAAACCTAAATAATAACAAAAAATTTTTAAAAGTCTTCAGTGTCACATGATCCGTCGTTCTAAATTTTTTTATCAAATAAATTCAGTCACATGGAGCTAATTTGCATTTTTGAGTGTACCTTTGTACCATTTCTCCTTATTCCTAAGCATGTTACAAGTTGCATTAGGTTTTTAAAAGTTTTTAAAAATAGGTAAAATAAGCCAACCTGCAGCCAGAGGCCCTCATCTCATTTCAAGTCCAAATCAGCCACGGTCCAAATCCTGCACTCAGTCACCTGTCAGAGGAAATTACGGGGCTGTCAGCTGCCCCGCTGGGTGGCAGCATGGATCTCATGCTGGGGGCAGCCAGCCTTCCCTCCTGCCACCTCATGCAGGAATGATGTGGCTTGTGAGATCTCATGGAGCCCTGCACTGCAGGATGGGTCACACCAGCTCAGATCAGCTCCATCAACCTCGAGTGAGACTTAAAGTGCAGTGGTGAGTAGATGAATGAGAGATTATGATCATGGGAGATCTTCTGCTGAATGTTGGATGAAGGTTCAGTTTGGGGTCTGAGACACCAAAAGCTCCTAGTAAAAGGTCAAACTATTTGTTTAACCATGAGATTGATACCAAACATCACATAAAAATGAATACATTTTATAGCTTGCTAAATAGAATAACACCCCTTTTATTTAGTCAGTTTAGTAGAAGACAAATAAATGTAATGTATTTTCAATATATTCATTCATTTTCTATAGTTCTGTAATGTCTGCTGCAGTGACAATAAGTCCAAACAAAAAACATAAAACTAATCTAGAATGAAAGTAGCTAGTCAACTTTCACAAATGAATGTCTCTATCTTTTGTGTGTTTTATACAATCTTTTCTAATAATGAAAAGTTATGCATTTCATTTTGTAATCTATGGTATTTAGACCTCACATTTCTCATTTACAGCATTTATGTCATATAAAATAAGTGCATTTATGGATCATTTTCACTTCAGTAAATACTAGAACTGAATGACTGTCAAAAATTGCTATGTGTCAAAGTTACACTCAGAGTTTTCAATTATGCCTCATCCTAATGTGATAGTTATGATACCTGTACCTAATGCTGCTACGCTTTTTATTATTATTATTATTATTATTATTATTATTATTATTATTATTATTATTATTATTATTATTATTATTCACTGATGTTATTCTTACTTTTAAAACTATGCAACATAGGCTCATTGGATAAGCATTCATCTACCTTCATTTTTGCAAATCTCACTATAGTTTCCAGCACTACCCACTAGACATTTTAATTTCACCATGATGTATTTGACGTAATAAAATATTGTCAGAATCATGTTCATCAATTTAGAACAAAAACTGAATGTGCTTTTAGCTCCACATACTGAACATTTTAATTTAAAAGTGTTGTGAAAATGAGCGAAAAGTATCAATGCAATTTTTTTTTTTTTTTTTTTTTTTTTTTTAGCCTGGGTTGCAACTGTAGTGTTACTTAGAGTTTGTGGAGCTTATGATGGGAATTGACTTTCAAACTTATATGGTATCCTTCTACAGTAATACCTTTAGGTTATATTTTTATGTTGTCCTCAACTTCATGTACTTCTGGCATAGATTCCTCCGGCTCAGTGTCTCTTGAGGTTTATTTTGGAGGCTAAGATCAAAGACTTGGATGGTTTTTCTTCTTTCTGCAGAGGACCTGAAAAACCCCGTAAGCCAAGTTATCACATAAACTATTTAAACTTTATAGTGATCCAAAGTTCAAGATCTTTAGTTTGCATTACAGACATTTTATTGCCGCAAGTTCATAATGTTGCTTCAGTGGAGGACATACACAAAAACATTTTTTTTTTTTTTTTTATCTAAATCTCCCCAGGTTGAAGTCACTAACGTTTGGCTTATGGATTTGGGGAGAAGATCTAAAGTGATTTACATATAGTGTCCAGTTAAATCTGATCTTTGAAAAATTTGGTACTGTAATAAACTTATCTAAAGATGGGGTCCCCTCTTAAAGGAAAGTTACTGCTGTACATTCAAACAACAAACAAAAGGAAAGGTGCCGACTGAGAGCAAGAATTAATAATCAGGCCCAGACTCTATCTCGCATAGCATGCCTTTTTTTTTCCCCCAGCCATTGACAAGACTCCAAAAAGCCCATTGTTTCTCCCACTGGGAAATTTTTTGGAAACAATGATGAAAAAACCATTTACCAGAGTTTAACCAAAAGCAGCAGCCACAGCTTCAGGGAAAAGAAGGAACTAAGCAATTGTTCCCTCATGGGTTGCCACCCCATCCCAGAAAGCTATCTGGGGGAAAAAGAAAGGGCGATACTTGTGTGTTTCCTCTCTGCTTTCTAAATTGGTTTGGCAACCATGTGATAGCTATGTGATATCAGAGCCAACCAAGAGCTGGCTGTTTTCACTTTTCTCTTTTGCAACAGTTGGAGTGCGGGGGTCAGGAAAAAGGTGGCCCATTAGCGTTCCCGAACAGTTTTGCGTGAACAAGCTGTGCGAAAGGAAACTGCACCAAGAGCTATTTTTATTCCAGCGTGTGCAACAAAAATGCACTGCCTTCAACGCAAAAAAAAAACAGCTCCAACTCACGTTTGGCCAATAACACCATAATTTCAGCAAATTTACACTATCTTTCAAAAGCCATTTTAGTTCATTGGCATATTAAGTTAAAAATGGTCTTCCGAGAATGAGAAGAACCCGAGGTCACAATCTGGAACTGAAGAGCTGGATTCAAATGCATAGTGTATATGTAACAACAAAATGCCAAACTTAGCACAATGCGTTAGAGACAATATAAGTGGCAACCTAACAGCTGTGGAGCTGTTACGGTGAGAAAAGCACTTTGTAATGAAGTGACCATTAGAGGGCGAGATGGAGCTGCAGCTGTCTCTCAAACCTGTTATCAAGTCCTCAGTTGGATGGAAGAGAGCTGACATCTGCTGCTGCTGGCCGGTAGTTCCAACCACTTAAAACAACATGGTGCAAAAGGAAGTAGTCTCACTGGGATCCATGCAGTTGCATACATTAAGCTTCAGCCTGCTGTGTGCATTGCTTGAGCAGTGTGGATCCATCTTGCAGATATTTACTACAGTGGTAAGATTTCAGTGTTTTTTTTTTTTTCCCTCTAAGTCATACAATCCTCAGAGCCATAGAATAGCATCCACAATTACCACAAACCTTTGCTGTTCTATTGAAATATAGGAAACATGGAATAGAAGTTTACCACAATAAATACAAATTTTGAAAAATCAGTGGGTTGATTGCTTTTTATGCTATTCATCAAAATATCTTAAATTTGAGAGGAGCCGGTGGGAAGGCTTTCCCGGGAGACAACAGTTTAGAGCACGGCGCAAGTTTTCAAACCATCAGACATTTAAGGAAACTGGTGCAGTCATACCACTTATTACACAACATTTCACCACATAAATAATTAAGGCAATAAAAAGATTTAAGATGAAAATGTTTTAAAATCTCTTACCATATTATTAGTTTTCTTATAATCAGTAACAGTTGTACAAAACAGTCCATAGCAAAATAGCAGCATCTGCGTTTGTATGAAACGAGAGAGTGAGTCCACGATACCAGGATGAGATCATTAAAGAGGGGTCATATAACGTTTCTAAAAAAAACAAAAAAAAACATTATTTTGTGTATTTGGTGTTAGTGCAGAAATGTATTTATGTAGTTTTAGGTTCAAAACACACACATTACCACATACTGAACATCATTTTCTCTCGCTTATGCCGCATGCATTTCTGAAACGCATCAATTATTACAAAGCTCATTGTTCATCTGAAAAAGTGAAGTGTGCCACTCTGATTGGCCAGCTATCCAGTGCGTTGTGATTGGGCGCTGAATGCCTCAAGCATGTGACAGCGAAATGTGAAGCTCCCTAACACTGTAAGCATGTCGCCTTGCACAGCGAGACAAAAACAATAAATCCATTACAAAAACGAGGCATTTGTTGCATCCAGTGGGGACATAATTACTGATTATAATGACTTATACTGTCTTTTTACGCGTTGCGTTGCGTATCACACTGTTAACATAAAACCGTGTCTGCATTTGTGATTGGAGAAATGACAAACAACAAGCTCTAACAGTTACTCTTCACTGCTCAAAAATCGAATCATCAGTGGCAAATCCTTTACATATGAAAAACGTACTTACAGACTGTGTGTCAGAAGCACCAGACTGTCCTTGCAAAGTTGGAATTGCCCCACTTTATAGAAACAGACACCAACATTGTAGGTTACTCTCACATGAAACAGTGCTTGTTCTCCACATAATAAGCTGCACACATCTGAATATTTGGGTTGAACTGTTCTGGAACAGTGTTGTAAATACAACTTAACCACTGATTTCTGGTTGTGTCCTCTTTTGGAAGGCCAAACAAAGTATTTTCGCTTTCACATCAAAACACAGCGGTCTCCATCACATGTCGCCGTTGGCAACAGCCAGAATAAAAGTCATGCCTTCTTTCTTTATGCGTGAACATTTGGGCTGGCGTTAATGCAAATATTCCCACATCATGATGTAGACATGTGGGGGGTGTGTTAGAATGAGCAATTTTAGATAGGACTGGTTGACTCTTAACTTTTATAAAGAATATCTCTTTGGATTTGAGACTTCAGTCTTTGCAACTTTACAGATCTTCTTTATGCACAAAGAGCTTGTAACACTTCAAAGAGAAAGGACAAATTTGAAATCGCATCATATGACCCCCTTTAAATAATTGTACACAATTTTGAATCGAGTTTTAATATTTTATTAGCTAAACAAAAGCAAAGCTTTCACCAAGAAAAAAAAAAAAAAACTGTTCCTAGCAAGAGTATAGCCGCCGACTTCAGTTACCCGGATGAGCCTGTGTTATCAGATTTTACCGGTTGTTATTGAGGGATAATATACTGTACCTCGGAATTTCGTGACTGACCAATCAGAATCAAGTATTCTACAGAGCAGTGTAATAAGTGGGGATTTTGAAGGGTGTTATTTAAGTGATTAATCTGTGTTGTTGTTTTTTTTTTTTTTTTTACTTTTTTTCAGGAACAAGCTGCTACAACACAAGACTGCTCTTTAAATTTCAAGCTTCAGTTAATAAGCAAACTATCCAATATTTTGCCTACAATATTTTATTATTATACTGATTGAAAATAATTTAAGAAAAATACAATGTTCACAATGAGAGAAATGTTTTGAACTGAGTCTAATACATCAGTTTTAACTGGAAAACTAATTATTCCCATAACAGGAACCTTATACAAAACATATACAAAACAAGGGTGTGAGTACTCGCTAGAATATTTGGCATAAATCACACACCAATACAATACAATATGGGTGATTCCATGTGTCTTTTTTATTGCTTTTGCATTGAGATTGTGCTGACATCCCTGTGCTCCCCTGCATATAAAAAGGGAATATATATATATATATATATATGTATATATATAGATTCAGCATTTTGTGGGAGGGAACACCCAAGGGCTAGCCGCAGAATAAGCTACAGATCTTGTGCACTTTTCTTCAAAAACAGACAATTCGGTGAAGATGCATGTGGGATGAGCAGAGAAAAGACAAGAGAAATATAGGGAACGTATGTCTGAGATGAGATGAACAAATTCAAGCATGTCAAGCAGGGAATCTTTGGGCGACATGGACGTTGAACAACTCTCCCCACAGAAATAACTTATTTTAGAGAGACTGGTGGGTGAAGATAAAATCAATTACAGGGAGTTTGTTCAGGCAGGATAGGCTGTGATAAGTGTGTTTCGGTGATACATTTACTCTGACAAGCACTGGAGGAAGTGTTTAGTAAGCTTCTGAACTGTGTAGGAGGGACAGAGACAAAGATGGAATGAGAAAGTACATGCCTAAGTTTATTAAGACATATTAGACCAGCATAGGGTCTTTCACTCTTCATTCTGAATGGCTTTATTATATTTCACCTGCTAGCAACATATAGAAGGTGAAGTCTTTGAATACCTAGAGAAAGCTGTTTCATTAGCATTCCCATTAATTTTTAATGGCAGTTGCATGACTGGTACAGGACCTTTAAGATATACATGTTTTGAAATCAATTATTGAAATCACCAGTGGAATCATTAGATTGAATTTTCAAATTAGACCAATCTGCCTTTTTTGTGTAACTGACCCAAAAAAAAAAAAAAAAAAAAAAAAAAAAACAGTCTTGTAAAAGCAATAAGATGACTAACCTTTTATGACTAGACTAAGCAGTTTATGCAACCATCCCCTGGTTTTCACATCAGTGTCAAAATCAAGACCAAGTTCTGAGTAGGTTGAGTCGTATTCAAGACCGAGACCTGAAGAGGGTTTGAACAATTGTAAATGTGCTGTCCTTTGGGGTAAATTGTCATGTACTGGTTGAGGATCCAAGAACACACAGGTTGAAAGTTTATACATAGGCCTAATGGAAACTGCAGAAATAGTAAGAGTATTTTGATAGTATATGACATTTTGAAACACAGCAAGGGGACTTGTAGAGGGGTCGAATCCTTTTTAAGACGGATACCTAAATGGGGTGAGGGTGTGAACAATTCAGAGAGTGTAAATATGCCTTTCTTTTGGGGAGACGAAGCCTGGTTTTGCTCAGTGTCAGAAGTCAGAACAGAGACATGGGTAGGCTATAAATTCGAGTCAAGAATGAGACCAGAAGAAAGTTGAGTCCTATTCAGAGACAGATACCTGCAGGTGTGGGTGTGGGTGCTGAACAATTCAAACAGGGTAACTATGCTTTTCGTTTGGGGGAATAAAAAGTCTGGCTTCACATCAGCTTCAGAGTCAAGACCAAGACACACGGAGTAGGTTGTTTTTTGATTCAAGACAGAGACCTGAAACAAGTGTGTGAACAATTCAGAGAGTGTAAATACAGTATGCTTTCCTTTGGGGGGATATTAAGCCTGGGTTTAGCATCAATGTCCAGGTCAATGACTGTAGACCTGAGGATGTTGAGTCCGTGTAAAGACCGAGATCAGAAGAAGGTTGAGTGTGAATCAAGTCCGAAACCTGAAAAGTGTCTGAAAGTTTCAGAATAGTGTAAAATATGTGGTCCTGCGCTTTTGGGACGTGAAACCTCTGGTTTCCTGTCAGAGTCAATGCAAACCTCAGATAGCGCGCACACAGTGTGCTCTGGTCACCGCAGACTGTTCTTGAGGTGCTTCGGTCTTGAAACTACTACAACACTGATGAACTCAGAATAAATGTGATAATTTATAAAATGCTTACAAATTGTCATGAAATTGTGTTTGGCTATCACCTGAACTTTGACATTACTGCAACCAGCAGACAAGGTACTGCGTTAGAAGACCTTAAAATTTGGAAACATGAATTATATGTATTCACAATCTTGCTCTACGTTAGTAAAAAAAAAAAATATAAATATATATACGGATATATATATATATATATATTAGAAGATATATATATTATAGATATATATATATATATATATATATATATATATATTATTATATATCTATAAAATAATGCTGGAACCAATTTATATAGATTTTTCAGGTCCAATCCCAGCTATCCTACCAAATTCTACATGTACTTAATTTAGCATGTCGCTAATAAAACAAGATTTTACTTTGCCACAACGCATTAGCACAGCCATTGCTCAATTAGTCAATTGTAATATTAGAATCTGCTTTAAGATGTGTCACAACATTGGCCAAATTTGGCGGGGAAAAAAGTTCCATTGTCTTCTGTCAGTAGTGGTACAGATGTATGATGCACGGCTCACACAGAAGTAATCTTCACACCAAGCAACTTTCTGTTGCTCAGTGCTTTTTTTTTTGACTACTTGAACAATACTGTATCGCAAAATCTGTGTAGGGAAATATGTCATCCTTGTGAAAAGTTTCCAATATTTGGTATTCCTATTGAACGGACTGGAATTTTGTCTGTAAAAATTTGATAACTATCATCATATACATACAAATAATCATTCACAGTACACTTTAATTGCTGATTTTAGTCCATATTAATACACAATAAACAGCACAAAATAGTAATGTAAGGCAAATTTTGATTATCAGAGTTGTATGCAAGACCACATTTAAGCTTCTCTCTCCACTGGCTTGTAAATAGCTATTAGTGCCAAGTAAACTTAAATGTAGACAGGGAGCTTTATAGTGAACAATGACTTTGAAATGCAAAGCAGTCTCAGCCAGTCAAACATTTACTCAGTGTGCCTTGGGAAAAGGATGCAGGGTTTCCTTGATTTTCCTCTCATGTCAGATTTCTGCAAATGTTCAAGGCAAACGCGCAAGCTTTCATTTTAACAGCAAAGCAAAAAAGAAAGGAGATGAAAGCAAAGATCTTTCATCTTTGGCCATAAAAAGGCATCAAAGAGATTTTGGAAAGCCTGCCGACATGTTTTGTGTTGCAGGCCAAGAGACATTGTTTCTTCTAAGCATCTTACACCTTGATGAAAACTGGCCATATTCATGAAAGTGAACATATAGCTGGGAAGAAGTTGCAGCAAGGAGCTGTTGTCCACTATTTGCGCCTGGTTTTCACAACACTTTACTGACCTTACAAAAACTGTTTTTATGAGGTTATTTTGCACAACATTGTTCATAATCATAATAATGACCATAATCATAAAGACAAGTTAAGAGGTATTAGTTTTGGTTTTAAACTAATCACTTTTTATTTTATTTCTCTTGTTTTGCTTCCCTCTTAAGCCTTTCAACACTGTGCCAACCAAACCAACCACCTGCGCCAACAATGCCGTTGCTACGGTTGGTTGGCACAGTTGCTAAAGACACTTTAGTCATGAATTTACCATAACTTAGGAAATCTTTTGAGACATGGAATATGCTTTTTTACCCAAGTACTTCAGTTTTCAATTTGCACGAATGTGGTTATCTTAACATGTGCTCCTTTACAATCTATTCGACAATGAAAATTTTGTGCCAACTGTACTGCCTGTCAGTTTAAAATATCATTTCCACAACAGAATGCTGTTAATCAAAGCACACAATTTGAGATGTGGTGGGGAATGATATGGTGCAGGAAAAATGATGGAGATTTTTCCAATGATGGAAATAATTAAAACTATGCCAATCACCCCCATTCTCACATCAGGAAGGAAGGAAGGAAGGGGGTTTCTAAAGCAAGAATGATGAAAATAATGAACTGATTGTTTGTTTTACAGGAACAGGAAAATGTGATGCCACGCAAACTCAAAATTGACATATTTAAAAGCCCACAAAGAATATCTGTGGAAATATTTTCATTTTAATCCTGATTATGAGCAGGACAGATCATGTCCACTCTCCAAAAGAATGGATAATGTATCCATCTATTTTAATACTACTAAGACAAACATCAGTAGATATAAGGCGAACAAAACTGTCTTTTTCTTGTATAGAGAAACTCGAAAAGCATTACTTTTACTACAACTCGTAAAGACACAACAAAAATTTTGAAAATAAAAGTCTCGATAGAATAATTGTTTGCTGGATGAAGTCACAACCAAAACATATTTAATAACACTAAACATAATTGAAAAGTAACCATCAAAAATCATATAACAATCAAATGAAACATTAAAAAAAAAAAAAAAAAAAAAAATATACAAAAGGATTATAATCAAGACAAAATGTGTTGACTGGTGTTAATTAAGTGATTTCAAATATTTTCCGTGTCTCTGTGTGTTGCGTGTCCCTCTAAGCCTTTGAACACCAACCCCCCCCCAAACTAACATGTGTGCCAGTACTCCCTGTGTTGGTGTTGGTTGGCATCATTGCAAAGAGACACTTGAAATTAACATTCAACAATCATGGAATTAGCATAATTAGGAAATCATTTAAAATAAAGTCTGCTTACATTTACCACATCACTGGGTATTCAGTATTCAGCAACTTGGCTCACCCTGAAAACAACAGCTTGAACATCATTATAACAATTAGTGATGCATTTAGTTTTTCAAGAAAACGAAGTACAACATTATGGAAATACATTTCATTATACATAAATACATACAATACTTTGTGTCTGCCAATTTTAACTATAGGCCATATGATTCTGCCTTTATATATGTATAATATACAAATATAACAATTCTAATAATTATATCTTACAGTTATGATGATAATTTTTCATATTTGCAAATTAAATTTTCAATCGTGCAACTTAGAAATTTTGCCATTATATTTCACAGTTGTATGTCTTGTAATTGTGACTTTATACTGTCCCTGGTCATTGTTAAATGTAAACAAGGTGGACTATTTTATCATAATTGTCACTTAATATCTTACAATTGCAACTTTTCATCTTCTAATCTTGACTTTATATCTTCGCAAATGTGACAATTATATTACCATATAATGATATATATATATATCTATATATATGTAACAAATCATTTAATTGCAATCATATTGCAACCTTAATTCTGAGGAATAGATAGATAATAGATAGATAGATATATAGTAGATAGATAGATAGATAGATAGATAGATAGATAGATAGATAATAGATAGATAGATAGATAGATAGATAGATTAGATGGAGGCAGGCTTTCATGTATCACAATTTAGCTTCAGAGGGAAGAAAATACTAAATTATTACTATAATTGTGCGTATTATAAATAAAAATAGTGTGGAAATACAATTATTGGAAAGCAAGGGGTTTGGGGTCATGCAACGACACACAAACTTACACAGCCAGGCTAAAGGTAAAAACCAAAGTGTCATATTGACAGATATTTCAAACCCAACATAATGAACAAGGTTGAGAATGAATGAGGAGGTCAAACACACATTGATTTGCCTTGAGGTGTTCTGTACATTCCTCTCTCACTCCAGTACAGCTGCCGTCTCTAAAAACCATCACTCCTGAGGAGGGAACACCGTTAACAGCTTCCCCTGTGATGACAGACAATGTGTCAAATCTGGCGGATTATTCAGAGTCACAGATTGGGGGAAGCAAAATGAAAACTTCAGTTGTTCATTTTGGAGCATTCATCCTGCAGGTTTGCATTATAAAGAGCGAGTGAGTCCAATCAAAATTAAACTATGCAAAATGTCATCTCCATATATCAGAGTGGAGTCTGGTACCAATCCCTACACATTATGCACGTTAGCAAGGCGAGATCTCTCATTGTCATTCGTGGAGAATCATAGCATCCCTCAAGCAGGAGGGTGACATTTACTATTCTGGGATGGAGAGATGGGTAAAGGTCTTGCACGGGTGACACAGAGCAGATGGTTTTGCTCACCGGAGAATTTCTGAACTCATTCATACGCATTCAAAGACCTCGTGTTAATTTCAAAGAGAACATACCCTGAATAACAGCTCCAGTGGAGACACATGACTTCTCTGTGAGGTGTTTCACATGCTGGAACGCTTCTGTCTTTTTCGCTCTGTTACAATTTATTATTATTATTATTATTATTATTATTATTATCATCATTTTCTGTAGATTTCCTTACTTTTAGGGTTATATTTTCAAAATGAATTAGTCTTTGAGTAGCATGGATGATTAGTTAATAAGTCACTTATAAAGAAGGCCTATATAATTAGGCTATATGTGTTTCTTAGGCAATGTACACTGGACAGGTTCTTGCAATGAAGAAAGAAAAAAAAAAAGAAAAAAAAAAAAATTAGATCATTGTTTCCAAGCTAAAATATGAGCCCTCTATAGATAATACTGCTTTTAAACAGTGAAACGGCCATCTCATCTGAACCAGGAAACATTGTTTTCCACAACAACTAATACATTTAAATCCTTCAAATAAAGTTGTATCAAAATTTAGTGGACTTGTTTATTAAAGTGACAACAGTGTAAGCAAAGAACTTATAAATATAACTGAGAAGATAATAAAAGATAAACCAATTAAATACATTTAACTTGTGAACAGAATATGTAATTGTGTATCATTAACAACTGAGCAGTAATTATGTTTTGTAGAAAATGTAATAATATTTGAAATATTATCTGTGTGTGTTCAGCAAACAGGAAACAAGCTCATAAAATAGCATTAGCAAGACCCAGAAGTCGGCCACTTTAGCCATGTAGTGACTTTTGAAACATCCAGCAGCAGGTGATTTAAAGGTTGAATTTTATTTTAATTGTTTGTAAGTGATGTTTGATGATATGCTGAGAAGTTGCCATTGCTTACAGAAGTACACCACCACTGTGTAAAATACTAAAGCTAAAACAAAAATGTCCAATATTTCCCTCCAGAAAGAACAGCATGTTCTCATACATGTTGTTACCACATATATATATATATATAGAGAGAGAGAGAGAGAGAGACCTATGTTTAGTGAAATCTGCAGTGTTGATCTTAAACCCGCAGAATATTACACATGAATGTAGCTGTACTAAAGTTCAAATGTTCAACATCATTTGCATATCTTCAAAGCAGAGCAACACAGATACAACAAGACAAGCCAGAACTGCAGTTTCCCCTCTGCATTTCCATAATTGGCTCAGCGTTGATAAATCCAGGGTGCCATCATATTCTCAAAGCTCCAAAATGAATATATAATCACCCTGTAACCATCTTTGCTTTTTACAGAAGTTGCTACCTCTGAATAGCTTTCCATTTGACCTTTTCTGTACTTTCTTACTCCAATCAGTCACACAGATCACCCAGAAACATTAAGAATCCCTCAAGCACTGAACATGAATACTTCATTAAGACCTTAAAACATGTCTTCCCAGCAGTCAAATCACAGCAGATTACGTTTGTCTCAGGTCCTGAATGTCTTACTCTTGTAATTACAACCACTTTGTGCTTTATAAAAGATGGAGCAAATGGTGATTGTGGGCTGCTTTTATTCCCTCTTTTAAATGTTCCAGATATTTTACAATGTGATAATAAATACAGCTATTAATAACTATTATTATTATTATTATTATTATTATTATTATTATTATTATTATCTTTTGCAGCATCTCACCACAGCAGTATCAATTTAAAAGTTGTTCAACTTTTTATAAAACAAGACTCAAGATCTTGCTATTTTTCCCAATTCCACATCCATCTCAGAATTTTAAATGCAAAAAATGTGTTTCTGTGTGATCATCCCCTTAAGGCTATAGATACACTGGACATGTCAAAGCAAAACATTTCAAAAAGATCAGTTCAGTAAAACTTTCCTCATCCATTTGTCCTGTTGTCAGAATTTATGTCAGAAATAAGGCCTATTCACACCATACACTAAACGACCCAACTTTCTACACACTACAAGTCACACACTACAAGACCCAAACACAATAAATGGCTTGTTGCTAAAAGATGTGTGACAAATGAAAACAATACGTGACTCAGATTATCAAACATGTTTTGTGAAGTTGTACGACAGCTGTTGAATGTTTCATGCCATTCTTAACAGACACATTAACAAATGTTCAATCAAATTAAAATGTTTATCTCACCAAATATTCATCTTGATGGAATGGGGGCATCATATACAGATTAGGGTCATTGAGCAACATCTGCAGATGAAACGGCTATGGTGCCCTGGCCAAAAAAAAAAAAAAAAACTTGCCACTGCCCAATGTTGTACTTTGATTATCTACTTGGGGAGAAGTAGGTAAGTAAATGCTATGTTTTATGGTATGTGGCACTCTAATTGTATCTATGTGATTCTGTCTTTAGTTTTTAATGGAATCTGTGTAGAAATGCTTTAAACATCAAGTAAATTTAAAGTTAAGTTCTACTTTAAATTCTAAGCTAAACATTTTCACAAATGTGTTCTGTTGGCAACAACAAGTGCAGTTAGTTCATGTTACATGGTGTTAACTTTTTTTTTTCTTTTTTCTTTTTTTTCAAAAACAAAGATGTGCAATGGGACTGTGTCAGGTTCATCCATGTTTTCCCATGATTTGTTTGAGTTCTCCTTAGTTTGTTATCTTGGTTACTACTTTGTTCATAAAGCAGATTCACTTGTCTGGCTTTGTCTGGTATTGTCTATTTAAAGGTGGTTTTCTTTTCTCCTGTGTTTATTCTGTGCTTTTGAATGTTGTATTTTGTTGATTAAAGATTGATTGCTGCAATATCGATTCTCCATGGAAGCATAGATGTCAAGAAAGTGTTGTTTTCAAGAAATGTTTATCAGATGTTTCTGGAGCGCATAATGGTTCTTCTATAGCATCAGTAACCCCCTTAACGAAACTTATTTTGAAGAGTGTATGGAGTAGACAGAGAGAAAATATGTACTTTACTGAAAAAATAAATAAATAAATAAATAAATAAAGACTCACAGAACCACACAGGTATAAAAAACTCAGTGCTGACCAGGGCAAAGCCTGGTCTACAATACCCAAAACACTGAATTGCTTCCAATAACATATATTTAAAGTTCTGTACAGGAGAGTTCCCCCTAATACAGGTGAAATACAAGACCAGAAATAACAAAGATGAGAGTAGACGTGGCACCTCAATGGAAAACACAAAGCTTAATGATCTGATAAGAAATAGCAGGGAAAGAAAGAGCAGAGGGAGTGATGAGAATATGTTGAAGTTAGAGATAGACAGGATCAAAGTAGAAGAGGAACGGTAGAGGGCTATTAAGAGGGTGAGCCAGACTTTCAGGAAGTTTAGTGAAGACTGCAGAAATAACAAAAGTAGATTTTGAGGGAGAGAGGTCAGGCTGAGAGGACACTGAGGGAAAAGGAAGTGGAATTGTAAAAATATAGGTAGAAGAGCAAGCACAGGCAGTACAAGCCTAACATTTTTTTTTTTTTTTTTTTTAGTCCAGTACATTTAGTTATTTCAAACATTATTATAAATACTTAAAATATTTTAAATATTTTACTGTATTTTCTGATCAAACAAATGCAGCCTTAGTGTGGCTAAATATATTTGTTTTGATTATGTCAGAAACTATATGGTACAAATAAATAGTATTGTAAAGAAACATTATTAACACATTAACCACAAAATATATTTAGCCTCCATAAGTAAATTCTGGTTATAATAATAAAACACTTATGTCATTACTTCAGCTTATCAGAAATATTTTAGCTTGTAAAGGGGGGGCTTTAAAATGTGTATTTGGCATGGGAGAACCCTTGAAGTTACAAAGGGTGAGAAAGGCTAAATGGAAAGTAAACTCTAGCGCCTGTATTCACAAAACAGCTTAAAGCTAAAAGTAGCTCATAACTTGCCAATTTAAGCGAAAATCATACAAATTATGGAAGTGTCATCCCTTAATTTAGTACTCCTAAATTGTTGCTTGAAGAGTGTTTCACAGAGCGTTTTAGTGCTAAAAGTAGTTCCTAAATCTGTAAAACATTAGGAGCAATCAAGAGGACTTCTAAGTCACTAAGACCAAATAACAAACTCTCCTAAAATGGCTGTTGCCCTGCAATCTGCCTCGGAAGGTAATTGTTTAAGAAACATTTGATGATAATGAGCTTTCAAACAGGTATCGCCTTAATCGCAAGGGTATTATGACCATTGTAGAACTCGTCAGGGACACAGTCACTTCACAATTAAATAGAAACAACCCAATAACTCCACATATCAAGGTTTTGACGACTCTATGATACCTGGCCAGGTCAACCCCGCCCTTACTCTTAGCTTAAGACTTCGCTCTATTCCTTAGTAAAAGTTTGTCTCAGCAGCTTTGTGAGTAGGTTTTTTAAGTGGAAAACTCTTAGCTAAAAAACATTCACTGCTATTTTAGTGATAAGATTAAATGTCTTGTGAATACAGGCCTTGTATCTTAAGTCTGGTAGCAGTAAAAACACACTAAAATAATTACATCTGAGAACAAAAAACTTTGCCAACTCAGTTATTTTGAATGGGACACTGTTCTAATTCTGACCTAAATCCTCTGAGATTTTGTGTCAACAATCAATTAAAGGCTTGCTGAAACAAGTCTAAATAAAAGGTGTGAGAATCATTGTTCATGTGAGCTTTTCATAGCCAAGAGCGAAGCATGAATCAAACTCTTTTCTAAACCAGCCTGAGCACTAGAAATGTCTCAGCAGACTCAGAGGAGCATTATGGACTGTAGGTACAGTTCATTGCCTGCAAATCTCCATGTTAACTGCCTGACTTTCCTGGTCACCTGTGCCTGAAGAGAGTTCACACAATCTCTTCCATTACAGAAACAGTCAAAGTGGACAGACCAAATCTGCTCTTACAACAGAGTAAAAAACAAAGTCTGTCCAGCCTGTCAGCTTCATTTAATAGTTTCACCAAATGGACTGGAATGGCCTCCAACAGCAAATGGAGACTCCATCATCTCTGCATTCCATGGCCTTTGTGCTCCTCTACTTCATCACACCACTGTAAAGATTTACTTTTGAAAAAATAAAAAAAATAAAAAAAATAAATAAATAAATAAGTCGGACAGAGCCATGAGAACTCAGTGTTGTCCATTAAACTGGTGGGCAGAGGTAGGAACACAGTTTGGAGGTCTATAAACATCACCTCGGTACTTTAAGGCATGATGACCCATCGAAAACCCATTGCAGAGGTTATTAAAAACAATGGAAGTAGGCAAAAAGAGAAAAAAGTGCCTGTGTTCCTCACATGTTGTATTTCATTCAGAGATCCTGGGCTGATGTGAAAAGATTTTAGGACATGCGCTTTGGCCTTTTTTCTCATTCAGCTTTTTCTGATTTTACTCAGCTTCATTTAATTCGGTATCAATTCTATGTTCAAATCACAAGGTCTTTCTTTTTTATTCACATCATATTTCTTGATATACTGTATTCTATATTCTATGTTTTAGGTAGTGTATGTCCTTAATTAATTGTTGGTTTCTCTTGGTGTTGCACTGATGGATGAGAAACATTTCACTATATTAATGTAATATGTATGTTGCAAATGAAGGAAAATCTTGATAAAAGTTTATTAAAGGAACTTTTGATCTGCCCCTCACCCCTACCCCCACCCCCCCCCCCCCACCCCCCCAGAAACAGCCAATCGAGATTTCAGTCAGGGATATTACAGTAACCAAAATCAATCAATCAATCGATCAATCAATCAATTAATCAATAATTCTTTATCGTCTATTTTTAATCTTAAAATGCATTTTATACACCATTTTCGTTTCTATACCATGTGAATATATCCTCTATTGTATTCTACAACAAAAACAATCAGAGCACCTTGTTATCACTAGTTTTATTTTGATTCCTAGAGACTGCTATTAGCTTATAGCCCGTTAGCATCACCAGCGTGGTTGCCGCTAAAACCGGTGTGCATTGCTAATGCTCTATTCACACACATTACCATTGCTGTTACTCACTGTTACTTGCTTTAATGGCAGATGTATGTCTAACCTTTGAGTGCAGGTGATGACACGTCCGAGCTGCATTCGGTGCAGCTTGAGCTTGAGGCTGTAGATAAGCAGATATGGGTCCTGGAGCAGAGGCAGGCACAGCAGAGAGAGCGGAGAGCCACATTGGAAACCTCCCGGGCTGACGCTCACAAGTCCTGGGTAAGTATACAGCACGCTGCTAACAGTCCCACCACCTCTACTCCATGTGTTTCTCTGCATAGGCACAATGCACCCAGGAAGCGATCTTCCCAGATGTCCTTCACTCTGGCGCTGGGACACCACGGACCCTGGGTACACCCGCAGCGGAGGACGCGAGCCAGGCCCCGGGCAACAACCTCTCCCCCTCCGGTCTTCGAGATTTCCACCCGGTACCGCTTCGCTCCCCTCCACGAGACAGAACGCGATGCTGTGTTCGTCGGAGACTCCATCTTCCGACACATCCGTGCTACGTTAGCCGATGGTAAAGTGCACACTCACTGTTTCCCTGGTGCTCGTGTTCTCGATGTTTCTGCGCAGATACCATGATCCTGAAGGGCGACGAGAGCCCCGGGTGTGGTCGTGCTTCACGCCGGTGTTAATGCACCACACTGCGGCAGACGGAAACACTGAAGAGGGACTTCAGGAGCCTGATCGAGACAGTGCGCAGCACAATGCCCACGGTGACGATCATCGTGTCAGGACCCCTATGTATCGATGAGGACACGAAAGGTTCAGTAGACTTTTTGCTTTAAATGAATGGTTATTGTCATGGTGTAAATAACAGAAACTGCTCTTTGTTAATAATTGGAATCTTTTCTGGGAGCGTCCTAGGCTTTTTCGTGCTGATGGCCTGCACCCCAGCAGAGTCGGAGCAGAACTCCTCTCGGACAACATCTCCAAGACTCTACATTCCATATGACTAGTAAGCCAATTCTCAAATAACTGCTATGATGACTTTTGTTCTACCCGCTTAAATTATAGAAGTACTTGCGCTGTCCAATCTATTAAGACTGTGTCTGTTCCCCGAACAGTGAGGTCAAAATATAAATTTAATGTAGGATCTAGAAAAAAAATCTTATCGTGATTAAACCAGAAAATGTAAAATAAATGAAACAAAAGCAATTTTTATAGTTTTATAGATCACAGATAATAGTTTTGATGTACTATTGACTGAAACCTGGCTAAAACCAAATGATTATATTGGTCTTAATGAGTTTACTCCACCAAACTACTGTTATAAAAATGATCCACATCATAACATTCACATTGAAAATACAAAAAAAACATTAGGACTTGCATTTACTGACCTAACAGAAAAAACAGGATACAGTTTTAAGTCATTAGAAATACTTTTGCTTAATGTTACACTGTCAAATATGAAAAAGAAATCTATCGTATCTCTTGCTCTGGCTACTGTGTATAAAACCACCAGGGCCATATACAGAATTCCTAAAATAATTTGCAGATTTCCTCTCAGACCTGTTGGTTACTGCTGATAAAGCGCTAATTGTTGGAGATTTTAACATTCACATTGATAATACAAATGATGCATTAGGACTTGCATTTACTGACCTAATTAACTGTTTTGGAGTCAAGCAAAATGTCACCGGGCCCCATTCATCATTTTAATCATACGCTAGATTTAATTATATCGCAAGGACTCGATCTTACTGATTACAGATATCGTACCCTCAAAGTGATGATGTTACTGACCATCTCCTTGTATCGTGCATTCTGCGTATTAATGATATTAAATATATGGCTTCGCGTTAGCGTCTGGCCAGAACTATTGTTCCAGCCACCAAAGACAGATTTGCAAATAACCTGCCTGATTTATCTCAACTGCTCTATGTACCCATAAACACACATGAACTAGAAAAATGACTGGCAACATGGGCACTATCTTCTCTAATACATTAAAAGCTGTTGCCCCCATCAAATAAAAAAGGTTAGAGAAAAACATACTGTGCCGTGGTACAACAGTAGTACCCACTCTCTCTCAAGAAAGAAACTTGTAGTCTTGAGTACAAATGGAGAAAAACTAACTTAGAAGTTTTTAGAATTGTGTGGGAAAAACAGTATGTCCAGCTATAGACAGGCTCTAAAAAACTGCCAGGGCTGAGCATATCCTCAGAAAATAACCAAAACAATCCAAGGTTTTTAATTCAGCACAGTGGCTAGATTAACAAATAACCAGACGCCACCTGATCTAAATATTCCCTCACAGTTAAATAGTAATGACTTTATGAATTTCTTCACTGATAAAATAGATAACATCAGAAACACAATAACAAATGTAGATTCTACAGCATCTAATAATTTATCCATCGCACCCAAAGATAAACTGCAGTGCTTTAAAACTATGGGACAGGAAGTGCTAAATAAACTTATCATTGCATCTAAACCAACAACATGTTTTATAGATCCTGTACCCACTAAATTACTGAAAGAGTTGTTACCTGTAGCAGAAGAACCGCTTCTCAATATTATAAACTCGTCGTTATCTTTAGGTCACGTCCCAAAACCATTCAAGCTGGCGGTTATTAAGCTTCTTATTAAGAAACCACAACTAGATCCTAGTGAACAGGCAAATTACAGACCCATTTCAAATCTGCCATTTATGTCTGAAATTTTAGAAAAAGTTGTGTCTGCTCAATTGTGCTCCTTGCTGCCAAAAAAAAAAAAAAAAGATCTCTATGAAGAATTGCAATCGGGTTTCAGGCCCCACCATAGCACAGAATCTGCACTTGTTAAAATTACAAATGACTTGCTTCTTGCATCAGACCAAGGCTGCATTTACTTGATCTTAGTGCTGTGTTCGACACCCATAGATCACCACACATACTCCGAGATCGATTACAAAACTATACAGGTATTCAAGGGCAGGCTTTAAGATGGTTTAGATCCTACCTGTCCGATCGCTACCACTTTGTTTATTTAAATGGGTAGTCATCTCATTTATCACCAGTAAAATATGGAGTGCCACAAGGATCTGTCTTAGGTCCTCTGCTATTTTCAATATACACGTTGCCCCTTGATAATATTATTAGAAAATACGGGATTAGTTTCCACTGCTATGCTGATGATACTCAACTATATACTCTATCTCAACAAGACCAGATAAAACTTTTAAATTATCTAAGCTAACAGAGTGTGTTAAAAATGTAAAAGATTGGATGACCAATAATTTTCTCCTATTCAATTCAGATAAGACAGAGATATTACTTATTGGACCAAAAAACATTACACAGAATCTTGTAGATTACAATTTGCAACTAGACAGATGTACTGTTACTTCCTCTACAGTCAAAAATCTGGGTGTTATATTAGACAGCAAATTGTCTTTTGAAAATCATATTTCCCATGTTACAAAAAAACAGCATTCTTCCATCTTAGAAACATTGCCAAGCTACGAAACATGTTAACTGTTTCTGATGCAGAAAAGCTAGTAAATGCATTCATGACCTCTAGACTGGACTATTGTAATGCACTGCTAGGTGGTTGTCCTGCATCTTCAATAAACAAGCTACAGGTAGTCCAACATGCAGCTCCTAGAGTCCTTACCAGGTCAAAAAATATGATCATAGTACCCCAATACTACAGTCTTTGCACTGGCTACCTATTAAGTTCCGTATCAGTTACAAAAATATTATTACTTACTTATAAGGCCCTTAATGGTTTAGCTCTTGACTAATCTTAACTAATCTTCTATCACGCTACAATCCATCCCGCTCCCTAAGGTCGCAAAACTCTGGACTTTTAGTAGTTCCTAGCATAGCAAAGTCCACTAAAGGAGGTAGAGCTTTTTTACATTTGGCTCCCAAACTCTGGAATAGCCTTCCTGATAACGTTCGGGGTTCAGACACACTCTCTGATTAAATCTAGATTAAAAACACATCTCTTTGGCCAAGCATTCAAATAATGCATTTCATAATCTTATACTGCAGTTATATCTGATCAAATGTGCATTATTCCTTAGCTTGGGTTAAACTAATTAATTTTACTTGGCTGGAACAGCAGCTATGCTAATTATGTCTCTATTTGTTTCTCTGTTTTGCCACAGGATTTCAATCCCGTGGTAACTAGGATTTACACAAGCTCCAGTCTGGATCCAGAACACCTGAGAAGAGATGATGCCAACCGCTCAGAGGACCTCAGATGATGCCAACCCTGAAACAACATACAGAACTACCATATTTTGCTATAAGTTTGATTGCATAATTGCTGTTAATAGTGTTAATAGTCTGTTTGTTTTAAGTCTTTAATTGATTTTTCTGAACATTTCTGCCGTATGCACATAAACTTGACAGTCATCACTGATAAGCTACTACTAAATATCGTAGAAACTTAATTTTCTGTAAAGTTGCTTTGCAATGATTTGTAACTTCATAACAGCAAAACAAACAAACAAGAATTTAAAACAATCCAACTTAATTTAACTGAATCAACCAACCAATCAATCAATCAACTAAGTTAAATTTATTTATTTATTTATTTATATAGTTATTTATTTATTAACTGGATTATTATTATATAAATTATAAATTATAATTTATAAACTGGAATTTCTAAAATAATTAAAACTGAGATAAATATATAAGAACTACACATATAAATAAATGAATGAATGAATGAATTAATGAATGAATGAATGAATGAATGACAAAAACACACCAAAAATTACTCATGCTTTAAGAATTAAAATTAAATTGGACAATACAAAAAAATAACACTACAATAACACTTCTTTCATTATTACCACCAAACATATTTATTAAGCAAAAGGGAAAAGGTAAAGCATAGTGTAAACCACATACAATATAATATAAATGTAGGAGTTGCAGTAACAACTCTGATTGGCTAATTCCTCATAAACAAACAAACAAACAAACAAATAAATAAATAACAAGTATGTGGTCTTTTCAGCAAGATTGTTGATGTAAGTGAACTAAGGTCCATTCACACAGCCTTTCAGCTGCCTGGCTGCTGCACTGTCCTTTGCTGTATTTCAGGTGCTTGCCCTCCTTTCCCTTTAACAATCTGCATCTGAGAATGAAGGAAAGAAATCCTGATGATCTGTGACATGTTTCTATCCCACAGGACCAAACAACATTCCCTGACCTTCCCTTAGCTATGCCTCACCTCGACCAGAACATTCTGCAGTACAGATCTTTAATGTCAGAGATTCAGAAGCACATGGGGTTGCTTTATCGAATGCAGAACAGTTTACCTCACCGAGCTCAAGAGTTTCAATTCTGCTCCTCAGGGCTGCCGTAATGAGTTTGGAGGCGATCGGTGAGAATCTTTATTTTCAGCGCGTGTCGCTGCTATCATTTGCACCATAGAGGAAAGTGATGTGCGAGCAGAATTGTTAAGAGCCATTGTGTGAATATTTGATGCATGTTGGTCTGAGTGTCTGTCGGAACGCTGGTCACTCTGAACTGAATAGCTTGCTGTGATACTGATTACTCCATTAGCCTCACCACCGCTGTCTTATATAGAAATAGTCCAACTCATTCTCATATTTTAAACATGTATAGCTTTCTTTCTTCTGAGGTGCAGAAATGAATAATGAGGTCTGGAGCTTTCAAACTTTAATATAAACCAACTCACACAAATTCCCATTAAAAACAATTACAAAAAATCATACTTAAAAAAAAAAAAAAGAAATTATATTTTAAATGAATATACATAAGAGTAAACTGATTCAAATGTTTTTGGTCTAAACCGTATAGATTAAAGTTATAGTAAATGCAGTTAGTTGAACTTTACAGTGCTTTTTTGTCCCACTTACACAAGACTTATGCACATCTTTATATATAATTTAATAAATACTTTTATTGTCTTTGTAATATGGTTAAATGGAACTGTCGAATATATTAACAAACATTTATGGTAAGCTAAAATATTTCTGTTGAAAGTTGTATGTCATGTTCAAATATATTTGCATTTGTTAATTACTTAAACTCTATTAACTTTAAATGTATTGTCAAATAAAACACTACAGATAAGGTTATAATCAATACTTTACACATGCTTTAGCATGTCAAATAACACTTCAAAATAAGCGTGCTTCTTTAAACCTGGAACATTCATATTCTGTGTTTTGGACATTTTGTCTTTTTAGTTTAGTTCCTGTCTCCTTAGTTGTTCTGGTAACTGATTATGCCCTTGTTTGTCACCCTGGTTTCCTTAGTGTGTGCTCTTTTGGTTTTTATGGCACCCTGTTGTGTTCACCCATGTCTTGGTTAGTTCCTAGTTTGTCCTGATGTGTATCTATAGCCCTAATTTTTAAAAGTCCTTTGTCTGTTCTCATCAACATACTGTGTTTAGTGTTGATGCTAGTTTGCTGCTTTTCATGTACTCCAGTGTTCTTACGTGTTTGATTTTGTTTTTGGTTAATTGGTAATGACTGGTGTGTATAGATCCTGCCTCGAATATTCCACGCGTGACTCAATGTAACAAATGTGTGAGAACAGAATGAGGAATAATGATTTTAAATGCACTTTAAAGTAAAACCTTTAACATAAATTACATTATTACAAAGTGTGCCTTTTTAAAAGTGTATTTAAGTGTTAAGAATTTACAGTATATACTTTAAAGTACACTACAAGTGCACATTCGAGTGCACTTTTACATTTTCTGATATATATTATGGGGTATATTTAAGACATCTTTAAAAGCATGATTCAAAACAATCCTCAGATTTCAATAAACAACATATATTCATTATAGACTGTATGTGAATGATAATATTGTAACAATGACATTTCAGCGTTGTGAGATGTACTGTAGCAATTCATTAAACTTGTTTCATACAAAAAGTACAAATCAAATGTAAACCTAACCTTAAAAAGTCTTAGCCCTAAACCTGGCAGGAAAAAATCCTATAAAAGGTTTTTTTAATGTGTATCATACGATTTAATAAATTTGATCAAACTGTTTTTATTGATAAAAATGCAGTTAAATGAAACAGTAACATACAGGATTAATTAATCTTTTTTGAAGTTTATTAAGTTAATTGCGCCAGTTATCAGATAATTCAACTTTTAGATTGCATTAAAACTGATAAGCATTATTATATTGGCGTCCACATCTCCCACATGGACAGCACTGGACAGATTTTGGAACAGGAAGACTGAGTTTCCCTCCAAGTGATTGGCTGCCACCCAGTGCTTTCCGCCTCTTATTTGCATAAAGTTTAGTGTTTCTCATCTTTTTGATGGTCTCACCAACCCACTCCACTGTCAGTTCCACAATCTCATGTGCAAACTGTCACTCACCTTCCATAGAGAATAAATTTAAATGTTCATTCATCTCCACTCACTCCATGCCATACGTTCCGGCTCAAATTACCATCACCAGCTTGGTCTTTGACCAACTGGTCTTCTTCTATTTTCACTTTGATTTCAGAGTACTTTCTCAGAGAACCAGGGTTTTTGGTGAACAAAAGCAAAACGATGTGAAATCACGGAAGAAGAGGTGGTCTTCACAGCTGGAGGAACACTGAGGGAGCCTGTTCTCATGGATCCTCATAAACCCTGGGTGGAGGTGATTCTTTCGTCCATGGTCACAGCTGTTCCTCTTTGCTGTTTGATGATGGAGACTGATTGGTCTGGCTGAGTTTCACAGGCTTCTGTGGCTGTTTAACCCACGATCGGCCGCCCGGGAGCTGCTGTGCAGATGGCTGATTAGGGAAACTTTCTGTGATGTTCTGTATTTCTGTGTAAGAAGGAGATGGCCGTCGTGTGATCCTCATAACAAAGTCTCCTTTTTCTTGGCCTTTTTTCTATCCTCACTCTGTTTCTTGAAGGACACTCAAGTAGCTCCTGCCTTTAAAAAAATAGTATAATATTTTGCTCCAAACATGCCCTGAAGTGTTTACATAAAAAAAGTTAATTTCTTCATGTTCTAATAAATTGTTTAACATTTTAAGTTGTATAAATTAACCTGAACAAACATGAAATAACAACAGTGTATTTATAAATTAACATTAACCTAGATTAATAAATGTTGTTCTGAAAGTTTATGTTATCTAATGAATTAACTTATCTTTATCATTATTAGTATTATTAGTATTATTATAGTATTGTTGACATTGGAAACAATATTACATATTATTTTAAGCTAATAATCCAACATAATTCTCTAAATTTAGTTATATTTATAGTGGCAAATTGCAGCATATTAAGTGTTACCTTTGCACAGTACGCGGTAATCTCCAATATAATTTAAATTACGCAAATATAGAAAATTAAGTGAATTTGAAGTGCTACTTGTTTACAGTAATTCACTCAAAAGTTCATTTGAATCATTTGTGCATTGCCATTACATTATCTCTTATAATAAAAAAAATACTTATCAGTATTTGTAATGTATACTGTAAATTATCGGGTGTTTGATGCTGTATGTAAACCAGCATCCCTGACCTGATCTAATTAGAATAGAGAGAAACGTGTTGCTTTGGCTGTGTACTGTAAACGGCATACGATTATTTGTCAAATGTAATTCCATGTGACCACCACTAATGGCAGTTTGACATTAGTATCAATGACACTATACCAGAAATTAGTAACTGAGAAATAAAGCATATTTTTATCAGCCAAACTACGTATGGCATCTTGGCTACAACCAAAAAATAAAGAAAGAAAGAAAGAAAGAAAGAAAGAAAGAAACTCAGACTACTATATGTATTATACTTTACATGGTTGTAACTGTCAGGTATTATAAAAGTTAATGCCTTGAGATTCTTAATGACTTGAGACCTTTTTAGACATGCTATGTAATATCAACTGCCATGGAAATACTGCAAATAGCATGCAAGATATGTACAAATGCTTACAACACACTGCCCAGTTTCATGTCTGGTTTATATTGTCTTATCTGATCTGTCATAATGACAAATGGTGAGTGTGAACAGTTGTTACATTATTGGTTCATGCTGTCTCGACTGCCATTTGTGTAATCACAATATTCTGACCTTGCCTTTTTCCCCTCTTGCAACACACTAAAATTAAGCTCAACCCGTCACTGCAGCACACACAAGGATCAAGCATGTTAAGCTCTGCTGTGTTAAGTTGCGGTTAATCTACTTGAAACCATTTGAATAACATAGCCACTTTCTATATAGTAAAAAAATAAGAGAAAAATCAAGTAATCAGTTAAACAAGGTGCTTAAACATTCATAAAAGGTGCACCATTAAGCTAAATAAATTGTTTGTATTTAGAATGGGCATTCATATTTAATGAGGTTTACTGTTTTACAATGCTGTCACTAAAATTTGGGACCTAAAAGAACTAAATTTGAGCTTCCTGGGATTGTCAAACTGGTGGAAACCCGCCAAGAACCCTTTGGCACCCTTTAAAAATAAAATAAAATAAAATAAAATAATGTGGGTTAAAAATGTCATCAGCAGTCCTTGTGATTGCATTTGTGTCATCCTGAGTGTGAGATGCCACAATAGCTTTCTGTCCACAGAGAGGTTGTGTGAAGGACACGGAGGCGATCAATTACCCATAGTGTCCACTCCATCAAGCTCTAACAGATGTTATTACTGGCCGCATGTTAATGCTAAATAAAAAATGGCATAAGCATGAGGATCAGCTTCTTTCCCAATCTGTGTTACATTTAAAGTATTAATACAAATTTGGCTATTTTAACAACATCCACAAAAGAATATAAATGCACATTTAAATGACAAAGTTGCCCATTCGCAATATATATTATTATTTGCATGTCTACAGCTAATTGAGAAATTCAGATTTCAGTCAGGGACATCATGAATTCACAGCTGACCTCAGTGCTGATTCTCATGTGGCGGCACCGTTTGCCAGTTCCATTATAGCAGTGCACTGGGGAATATGTTCCTCTAAAGAGCTCTTACGGGCAGGGAATACAATCTCAGGGAGGATCTAGGGGCCCCTGAATACCAGTAATAACTTTTGATAAAATCTGATTCAGGCTCAGAGCCAGAGCCAGATATAGAATTCTGATTAAATAAAACTCCACTTAAATCCAATAAATGGTAAAGTTAATGTGAAAAAGGATTTATATTGGAAAGAAAGAACAACTCTGATAACAAGGATGTGAACAAAAAATAGTTACTGTACAACAGGCAAACAGATTTCACCATACACATGCCATGTTTATGCTCAGATTCACATTAAATGAAATAACAGCTATTAAAATACCATCATAAAGACTTTATATACAAAAATACATAATTATAATTTTTAAGAAAAAAAACTAAAAAAATTACATTCAGTTAAATATATTTTGGTACAAGATATATATTGTCAATATTCCATCTGGCCAATTGTTTGTATATTTGTCTTTAAAATGTGGACAAATTGTATTGAAGAGGCAAAATCAAATTCCTAATTTGTTTAACAATAAAAGGCCAACATAAGTTACAATGTAAGTTGCTAATTTTAATATACTGAAAAATGGGTTCACACAACAAAACCAAACAGTCTTTTGAAAAGTTGAATTGAACTGAGCTAAGCCAAAGGTCAGAGGGCTCATGGCTGGGAAATTCTAGATTTTAGATAAAATTTTAATTAAAAATAAATGATAAAGAGTAAAACTTAACAACTACCTTACTAACTATTGGTAAGTAGCAAACTAGTAGTTTATTGAGGAAAAATTCATAGCTAATAGTTGATATTGAGAATTGGTTGCCAAACTAGGCTAAAGTGTGGCCTACTAACAGCCATGCCAGTCCTAACAAAAGTTAGCATTCTTTGAGAAGTATATAACAGCTGACATGTTAGACCGTTTAAGAGGAATTCTGTTCTCTAGCAATGCTAGCAGTGGCATTGCTATTCCTTATGTAGGCTACTTCAAGTACCGATACCACATGGATTCTGTACTGCCATCTGTTGACATGAATCATTGTCTCTGCAAATTACCCTGATAATAGTAAGGTTTAGACTGAGAAAACCCATATGAAATGGTCAGTTGCTTGTTGTTTGATAAATCATAAATTAGTTTGATATTTATTCTAAGGCATATTACTTGTATATTTATAAAACCTAGCAGCAAAGCATTTTTTCCAACTAGAATGGTTTTTACTTTCAGTGAATGCTATGGTGCCACAAATCAGGCACAAAGAGCATTTCTCTTGTAAATATTTCAAAGGCCATTTATTTGCATCCATGAATAATTCACAACTTACTAAGATCAAGCGCACTGCCATCCCAATTATTTTAAAATTAAAATGAATATTTAATCAGAGAGCTGAGCATCACTTAGTTTCCAGAAAATGCTCTGTGCCTCAATTTCTTTGGTTTTGGGGGTAATTATTTGTAATTATGGCTTTTCTTCTGAGCGCAGACAAATAAAATAAAGCAAATTGCCCACTAACTCTTGAATGCCATGGTTATCTTAATTGTTTCCCTGCAAGTTTGTCACATCACATTTTCATATTTGAGGCTTTTAATACTGAAGAACAATCTTGCAAATATCCTGTGGGATAAAAAATAAATAAATAAATAAATAAAAAAACCATTCACAAATCATTATTGTGATTATTATTATTATTATTATTATTATTATTTTCCCGTACATACACACACACAATTAGAGTGTATATATATATATATATATATATATATATATACATAGTATATATATGTATATATATATACACACCATGTTTTATAGCAAGGTATGCACATAATTAAGAAAATTCAGAAGTAATAGCATGTATGAATGCCGTTGATTAGATGAATACCAAACCATGTGGTTCAAAATTTAACAAAACATAACCAACCAACCTTGCTAATCTCTACAACTTGCAAAGATTAGTGTTTGACACATCCACTAAAATGACTTTGTTAGTAGCTGGTTAAAACTAAAGTAAATGTGATGCTGTTTATGAAAATATCATAAACATGTTACACTCTAGAACATGTTGTGATCTCTCTGCACCAGTGACATACTTCCTGCTGCTTAAATTGCTACAACTATAATGGAACAAACAACACTCATATATTAATTATCTAACAGAAGCAAATCAATAAGAGATGAGAGAAGTGACAAGAGCAGATGTTGCTAGAGTCTGTAATCTAAACAGCCCACATTCTTTAGACATTCTGACATACTCTGAAAAACAACATTAAATTGAAGTGAAAGCAAAAAAAAAGTGTGTGTGTGTGTGTGTGTGTGTGTGTGTCTGTAGGGTACAAGTACAAAGCCCAATAACAAATATTCAAGTATTCTTAACACAAAATTTGATACAAAAATGTTTATGCTGTTGAATATATGACAATATTTTAGTGCCATGCTACAGAAACAATATTAATAAATAAATTCATTCTAAGATTAAAGTTGTAACATTATGAATTTAATGTAGTAATATTTCTAACTACAGTGAATTATTAGAGCTACCTCAAAATTATAAGTATAAAGTTATACATATTACATTTTAATGTGACACTAAAAATCATACCTTTATTTTAACTTTTCTCATTTAAGCAAACATAATTTATTTGTTTGTTTGTTTAAACAGTAAAGCAATGCAACACAGTTACAAAAAAAAAAAAAAAGTGATTTCAGGTAACAGCAGTATGAAGTAATCAAATGTAAACTAAACCTTAAATTAGTGGCATGTCTTTATTTTGCAATTATTAGATACATGCATTAATTCAAATTCAATACAACCACTGGCTCTGCATCAAAGTACCTAAACTCGATAGTTTAGACTTATGAGCCCTCCAGAAGCTTGCGTTCTGCAAGTGAATGATGCCTCACGGTACCATCCCAAAGAGACACACAAAATCACTCTCACTGACCTTCACCTGGACTTAGCTGACGTCTTTGGCCATTTTCAAAAATCTTTTTATGTTAGCACTTGACTAACTAATGCTAACATTTTCTTATTCTATTTGTCTCTTTTTCTGAAAAGAAAAAAAAAATGAAAGAAAGAAAGAAAGAAAGAAAAAGCAACTGGTATGTGTATTGTGCTAGACTAACTGAGACTTGTTACAGCACTTGAATATTGCTGCCCTCGTATTGGTCTGAATTGCTTCTATTTGCTCTTCTCATTTGTAAGTCGCTTTGGATAAAAGCGTCTGCTAAATGATTAAATGTAAATGTACAGTAAATGGGTGTTTTTTTTATCCAGCTGTATTTACAAACACAATATAAAAACACCAATATGTCATAAATAAATAAATAGTTAAAAACAGAATCACTGAGTTGGACGGATAACCCCTTCCTAAAAATGATTTGTAAACTCAATCAGGTTTAGCTAATCACCTTCTCAGTGGCACTTAAAGCCATTTGACTTTCAACTGTGATCAGCTGTGGTCATTTTTACTAGCTCAGAATAAAAAGAGCTTTCCTGGAGCTTTTCAGTCCTTGGTAGTGCAACTGAAGGAAGCAATCAACTATGGGTGGCAAGGCACTGTCAAAAGATCTCCGGGATAAAGTTGTGGACAGGCAAATTAAATGGATACAAATGGAGCACTTGCCAGGATAGAAGGAAAATGGATAGGGCAAATTACCATCAAATTCTTGAGGAAAATCTGCTGCAATCTGCCAAAAAGTTTTCAATGGTAAGAAGGTTTACCTTCCAATATTACAATGACCCAAAGCACAAAGCCAAAGTGACCACACAGTGGTTGAAGGAGAAAAAGGTGAATGTCATTGCATGGCCTAGTCAGAGCCCAGACTTAAACCCCACTGAAAATCTGTGAAATGCCTTGAAGACTGCAATCTGTGATTCTTTTCTTTATCCATTGTGTGTGTGCAGATATATAATTTTATAGTAAGTGCATTGGAACATGCATGCAGCCATGCACATCACCATAAGCACATGCCAAAATATGCATGGACAGCACTTAACTGATACGGTATTTACTATGGTACTGTAGAAAGACTTTTCTTTTTATTGTAGTATCGACTTTACCGGAAGACATTTTTTTTTTTTTTTGACATCCCTAGCCAGTATGTTTCTCCAAAATTAAAATTATCTTTTAAAAATGTTTATGTTTCTCCACGTGGCATGCATATTGTGCAATGATGGCTGACAACATCTCTTTCACATCTGGGCCTCGAGGCTGCTGTGTCTCAGCACCAGTTTGACGGAAATTAGACCAGACAGCAGTTAGAGCTTCCCCTCAAGTAAGAGTCTTGGAGAGAGTATGTGCTCATCATTGTGAACAATTACCTAGGCCAAAGGCCCTGCTCCTGCTCTTACAAGCTCCGGGACGTTTGGACAGAAGGAGAGGTGTAATGACTGACAGCCCTACCCCACCGCCCTTTGTTAATAGTGAGGTTAAAATGCTATGATGAAAGATCCTGTACGTGAGTGAACAGCTTCCTGCAGCTACTTTTGTTGTGATTCCGTTTTCATGCTCTAATGGTGCATGTGGCCAGATGCTGCAGCGGTCTCTAGTTGGAAAAGAGGAGCTCAAAGAAAAAAGAAAAAAAAACTCTCTCCTGTTTCCTGCCAACTTCATTACTTAGAGCTTAAGACTAATCCTGAGCTCAGGACTCTTTCCATTTAATCTTAAACTTGAGTCATTTCTCCAAACAGCCACTGCTGTGCTCCAAATCACTGGTGCAGCAAATATGCAGCACAGTGAAGCTATTTAATTTAGATTCATTAGAACAAAAAAAAAAAAAAAAGAGAGAAGATTGACAATTTGTAATTTTGAAGAAAACCCTGAAGAGTATCGGTTCATTAGTGCATGATTGGCTAATGTCTAGTTATTATTTCCATAAAAGCAGAAAACAGCTCATAAAATGGTAATTGATTACAAGCATTAAAAACCCTCAGGGCAGAATTGTGCGTTTTTAATAGTTTTGTTCCTGCATTACTTCTCAAAAATTGAATGGCCCTAAAAATTATTTGATTAGAAATAAAAGCATTTAATAACATTATTTTGTCATTCATACATTAATTTGCTCATTCGTTTAAGCATGACAAACATAATCGAACTTGGATGAACATCATAACAGTATTCCATAAATATATAATAATCAATGGAGCAAGATGATTTTATTAAATGTGAATCATATGAAAAAGTTAGCATGAAGGTTCACCCCTAAAAATAACCGTCACTGGGGAATTAGTACAAAAAAGTATTGTATGAATTTTGTAGATTGTATAAATTCATAAAATGAGCAGCTAGTTTGTATATATATATATATATATATATATATATATATATATATATATATATATATATATATATGAATATAAATAATATATACGTATACTGAACAAAATTATAAACCCAACACTTTTGTTTTTGCGCCCATTTTTCATGAGCTGAATTCAAAGATCTAATACTTTTTCTATGTACACAAAAGTCCAATTTCTCTCAAATATTTTTCACAAATCTGTCTAAATCTGTGTTTGTGAGCATTTCTTCTTTGCCTAGATATTCCATCCACCTCACAGGTGTGGCATACCTAGAATGCTTATTAGACAGCATGTCCCTCTTCAGGAATGCTTTGGGGAACGCGTCTAGCGTGAGCGACTCTGAATATCGTGTGTAATCAGTCCAATGGAAGAGCGTGACGTCACGGGCGGGGTGACGTAAGCAACCAGGAAGCTATAAAAGCACGTGCCGCGCAGCTGGGGTTAGCTTTATGTCTTCAGCAAGCGCTCTGTGTGTGAATGTCCTCAGTTTGTCTTGTGAGTCTTATTTACTGTTGTCTGTCTAGTAGAGCTCCAAGTCATGTCTAAGAGCAAGGCGAAAACCAAGCATTTAAAAGGCGAATCTGGATCACGTTTCAGGTTGTGTGTTCCTCCCTGCCCGCGATATATAACGAGTAGGGATACACACAGCCTGTGTGTGGTCTGCCTGGGTTCGAAGCACGCTGAGTCGGCTCTCGAGGGGGCCGACTGTCCGCACTGCAAGAGAATGTCGGTGTGGCTGCTTCGTTCCCGGAGGGCTCTCTTCGAGGTGGGAGCCTTCGCCAGCGTTCCCCACGGTGCGCTGAGACTGAGACCTCCAGTACGGTCCCGTATTCCCCCGTGGGACTTGGTTGTGGTGTTAGAGGCGTTGTGCAAACCGACATCTGACGCTTAAAACCGCCTTTCTGTTGGCCATTACCTCTCTGAGGAGAGTAGGAGATTTGCAGGCCCTCTCAGTGGCCCCTACCTATCTTGATTTTGCACCTGGCATGACCAAAGCGTTCATATACCCTCGAGCAGGATATGTTCCTAAGGTCCCCTCTGTCACACCACAACCTGTAGTGCTGCAGGCCTTCTGTCCTCCTCCCTTTCGGGAGCCCGACCAAGCGAAGCTAAATTGTATGTGTCCAGTTCGAGCACTGGACGCATACGTCCACAGAGCTGCCCTGTGGAGAAAAACAGACCAATTGCTTGTATGCTATGGTCCCCCCAAGAGGGGTTCTTCTGCTTCTAAGCAAACTATTAGTCGTTGGATAGTCGAGGCTATCAACGCCACCTATGAGTCCTCTGGTCTTCCCCCGCTGTTGGGAGGCAAGGCTCACTCTACTCGGGGTATGGCGGCCTCCAAGGCCTTCTTAGCAGGTGTATCCATGCTGGACATCTGCAACGCTGCGGGGTGGTCCATGCCCTCTACAGTTGCAAGATTTTATGGCTTAGACATGCCAGTCACTCCAGGGCGCTTCTGTCCTCTCGTCCTAAGCTGTGCTCTTCGGATACACACTAGGCAGGGGTTTGGTAGTCTGGTAGCGTTGGTACTCGTTCCCCAAAGCGTTCGACGCAGCTCTAGTTCCTGAAGAGGAACGTCTCGAGGTTACTTATGTAACCCTAGTTCCTGCGTCTCGGAGCCATACCCCCGGCACCCCTGCCAGCGCTTGCTGGTACTCGAAGCTAACGCCAGCTGCGCGGCACGTGCTTTTATAGCTTCCTGATCGCTTACGTCACCCCGCCCGTGACGTCATGCTCTTCCATTGGACTAATTACAGACGATATTCAGAGTCGCTCACGCTAGACGCGTTCCCCAAAGCGTTCGACGCAGCGTCTCGTTCCCTCAAGGAACTAGGGTTACATACGTAACCTAGAGATGATTATTGCACAGGTGTGCCTTAGGCTGGCCGCAATAAAAGGCCACTCGAAAATGTGCAGTTTTACTGTTTTGGGGGGTTCGGGGGTCCAAAAATCAGTCAGTATCTGGTGTGTTGCAGTGCATATGCAGATGCAATGCAGAGTTGATCAGGTTGTTGATTGTGGCCTGTGGAATGTTGGTCCACTCCTCTTCAATGGCTGTGTGACATTGCTGGATATTGGCAGGAACTGGAACACGCTGTCGTATACGCCGATCCAGAGCATCCCAAACATGCTCATTGGGTAACATGTCCGGTGAGTATGCTGGCCATACATGTTTTCAGCTTCCAGGAATTGTGTACAGATCCTCGCAACATGGGGCCGTGCATTATCATGTTGCAACATGAGGTGATGGTCGTAAATGAATGGCACAACAATGGGCCTCAGGATCTCGTCACGGTATCTCTGTGCATTCAAAATGCCATCAATAAAATGCACCTGTGTTCATTGTCCATAACATATGCCTGCCCATACCATAACCCCACCACCACCATGGGCCACTCGATCCACAACGTTGACATCAGTTTGTGCAGAAATTCTTTGGATATGAAAACCGATTGCTGCAGCAGCTGGCCGGGTGGCTGGTCTCAGACGATCGTGTAGGTGAAGATGCTGGATGTGGAGGTCCTGGGCTGGTGTGGTTACACGTGGTCTGCGGTTGTGAGGCCAGTTGGATGTACTGCCAAATTCTCTGAAACACCTTTGGAGATGGCTTATGGTAGATAAATTTGTATTCAATTCACGGGCAACAGCTCTGGTGGACATTCCTGTAGTCAGCATGCCAATTGCACGCTCCCTAAAAATTTGTGACATCTGTGACACTGTGCTGTGTGATAAAACTGGACATTTTAGAGTGGCCTTTTGTTGTTGCCAGCCTAAAGCACACCTGTGCAATAATCATGCTGTCTAATCAGCATCTTGATATGCCACACCTGTGAGGTGTATGGATTATCTTGGCAAAGGAGAAGTGCTCACTAACACAGATTTAGACAGATTTGTGAACAATATTTGAGAGAAATAGGCCCTTTGTGTACATAGGAAAAAAAAAATATATATATAGATAGATATATATATATATATATATATATATATATATATATATATATATATATATATATATATATATATATATATATATATATATATATATATATATATATATAGATAGATAGATATATATATATAACTATACATTGCCTTGAAATTATATTGTACAGTTTTGAGTGAAACAAAAATAGTGAGTTGACTGTTGCATATTCATATTTTAAATGATTGTTTAGTAAAACTGGTCAACACAATGGTGGAGTCAGGAAAGGAAAATATAATGCCATATTTTCTTTAATATAGTCATAGTTATTAATCATAGTCATTGAAGTTCACTGCATTTTAGTTGAGTATGACAATGACGAGAAGCCTAAAAAAAACACCGACTTCCAGATGATGGAACCGGAAATGCTAACTGGAGGTAGCCTACAAAAATATGTGTAACAGTAGCCCATGAATTTTCATATGCAGAAAAATGTAAACATTACATTAACCTTTGAGGCTTTTTTGATTGATGTTAAAAGATGTTATATGGTCAGGGACCTTGCAGGAGCAATAATGTGACCTGCTGACCATTCAATTTGTTGACTAGTAAAAATGAATAGCTGTGCAAGCCCTAGTTTACATTCATACATCTGCAAAGATTTCATTTGAGTTCATTCTCAGTGTTGATCCTGCAAAATGTGAATAGTAAACTGATTTTATACACACATCTACAAAAAGGTCATGTGTGAAGTAATGTCCAAACAAGACACTGAGCCTACAGTATGTGTCTGTTTATATGCTGTAGGACAGAGAGAGAATGAGAGAGAGAGAGAGAGAGATGGGATCCGACTGTCAATTCAGCACTAGTATTCAGAATTAGAGACCCTTTCTGCCTGCTCTTCTCACTCGCTGTCGCTCTCCTCTTTCACATCTCCCGTCTCTTCGTCCCCTCCAGACACCATGGCTTTGCAGGTCTAGCACTTCATCACACACCCACATACAAATCCACCCTCCAGCTCCAGAGTTCAAAGACTGTATATAAGTGAGATTCTCATCTGTCGCTGTCTCTCAAAATGGTGCCACATCAGGCTGTGGAATGGAAAATTTAGGCAAAAGGAAAAAAAAAAAAACAATGGAAAAGAGTGAGAATGGAAAGTACAAAGGTCTGTGTATATTTTAAACACATTCAACCAGGTTCATCATCAAACAACCAAAAAACATCAAATAATTACAACAAGACCACAAAACAACATTATAAAAAAAACGCAAATAAATAAGAACTTTAAATGACAAATCAGTTTGTTATAGGATAAAAAAAAAAAACTGATGTTGAAAGACAACTTTAAAATTCACAATATATTGTAAATAAATTAATACTTTTATTCAGTGAAGATGCAATATTGATCAAATGTTACACTAAATACATTTGTAATTTTATGGGGGGAAAATTCAAATAAAAGCCGTTTCTATTCATCACAAAATCCTCATAAATATTAAGCAGCACTGTTGTGGTCATAAAAAGAAATGCACAATCAGCATATTAGAATGATTCTGAATGATCATGACACTCAAGACTGAAAATTCAATTCCCAGAGGGGGCACACCGGCCAATTACATCATACAAGTCCGGTGTCTGAAGCACGTGTGACACAACAGCAATCTATTGGTCCACCCGGCCCATGACGTCATAGGCGGTGTGCCCGGAAGTATAAAGAGGCACCTTCTGAATATGTCATCCTCTTTGCTGTCTTCAGCAGCCGTCTGTTGCGAGCAGTGTGTTACTATGTCTGTCAACCTGTGTGAACGTTTCAAGAAGTGCGTGCCTCCATGTCCTAGGCATTTGACACGCACAACTTGTGTATTATGTGCCTGGGGGAGGAGCATGCGTGTTCGGTGCTTGAGGGCTCCGAATGCGTGCATTGTGAATCATTCTCTATGCGAAAGCTCCGAAACGTATAGAAACGTTTGTTTCTATATTCGGGCCAAGGGGCAAGCCTCTGCGCCTAACGGGTTGGGTCCGCTGCTGCCAAGCAAAATCCCAGATTCAGCTCCTGGAGATGTTCAAGAAAGATATGGGACTTTCAAAAGCTTCTGCCGTGAGCTCTAGCATGCTTGGGGATCCAGACATCCTTTCATTGGATTCATCTGATCCCGATAGCACGCTGCTGGGCTCTTCTAGTCATAATGACGAACATGGAGAGGTTGATGTTGTTGGTGATGATGATGAAAGTGCTAGCACTGAGTCAGAATCAACCACCCCCAGCCACGCATACGGGGCCCACTAAGCGGCTCGATCTGGCTTGGGTGCGTGAGAAGCCTAAGCCAGCTTGCAGCCGACCTAGATGACTGCTTTTTGGCTGGTCTTGATCGTCTTGCCCCTGGGAGTCTTCTGTTTCTCCCAGATCTCTACTCTGTGATATCTAAATCCTGGGGGAAACCGTATTCCTTTCGGCTGGATCCCTTTGAGCATGCTGACTATGCTAATGTTGAGGGTGTGGCTAAGCACGAATATGCGAGGATGCCCTCTGTTGAAGAAATCTTTGCGAGCTATCTCTCACAGGGTGAGTCATCCTTTTTAAAGACTCCTGCCTTGCCTTCAGTAGTGCTTCAGACCACCTCGTGCTTGAATGGCAGGGCGTATGTGGCAGCAGGTCAGGCTGGTGGTGTTTTGCACACCATTTCGGTGTTACAAGCCTATTAGTTTGATCTGCTTAAGGATTTGGATAAGGGCAAAGGTTTGTCACCTGAGGCAGTTGAAGAGCTGTGCAGCACCACAGACTTGGCTCTCCACTCCACCAAGCAAACTGCTGCAGCCATTGGGAATTCAATGGCGGTGATGGTGGCTACAGAGAGACATCTGTGGATCAATCTTGTGGCCATCGGGAAGAAAGAAAAAGACCCTCTACTCTAACCCTCCGCCTACACCGACTTTTCTTCACTCCAATTCTGTTTAGGCGTTTGTGGAGAAGTTTAGGGAGGTGAAAGCACAATCGACTGCTTTGGCCACCCTTAGAAACAACAACTGCAACCAAGCATTTGCGATAACTTCCAATGAGTCTGTTACAGCACTGTGGAGGATTTTTGGGCCACTCATCTATGCAGAATTGTTGTAATTCAGCCACATTGGAGGGTTTTCGAGCATGAACCGCCTTTTTAAGGTCATGCCACAGCATCTCAATAGGATTCAGGTCAGGATTTGGTATACTGTTGGTATGATTGTATTTTTCTGAAATGCAGTGTTACTTTTGTGTTGACGTAATGGGACACACACCTTCCAAAAAGTTCAAGTTTTGTCTCGTCAGTCCACAGAGTATTTTCCCAAAAGTCATGGGGATCATCAGAATCAGAATGAGCTTTATTGCCAGGTATGTTTACACATATGAGGAATTTGTTTTCGTGGCAGAAGCTTCCGCAGTGCAACAGAATGACGGCGACAGAACAAAAAAAAAATACATAATAAAAGAATATACAAAATACAAATAAGTAGGTAAGTAATAACAATACAAATTGACATTTGTATGTGCAGGTATATTACAATAGGCAGTTTTGTATGTACAGGTATATTATGTGCAAATTTGAAGTGTAGACTAAGTATGTGTGTTAGATAAATAAGTGTATGTGTGTATAAATAGTGTTGTGTGTTTCACAGTTATTACCAAGTGTTCATGAGATGGATTGCCTGGGGGAAGAAACTGTTCCTGTGTCTGGTCGTTCTGGTGCTCAGAGCTCTGTAGCGTCAACCAGATGGCAACAGTTCAAAGAAGAAGTGTGCTGGATGTGAGGGGTCCAGAGTGATTTTGCCAGCCCTTTTGCTCACTCTGGATCAAGATGTTTTCTGGCAAAACTGAGATGAGCCATTATGTTCTTTTTGATCAGTAGCTGTTTTCGTCTTGGAATGGTCCATGCAGACCATTTTTGCCCAGTCTCTTTCTTATGGTGAAGAAATGAACACTGACCTTAACTGAGGCAAGTGAGGCCTGCAGTTCTTTGGATGTTGTTGTGGGGTCTTTTGTGACCTCTTGGTTGAGTCGTTGCTGTGGTCTTGGGGTAATTTTGATCAGCCGGCCACTCCTGGGAAGGTTCTACACTGTTCCATGTTTTTGCCATTTGTGAATAATGGCTCTCACTGTAGTTCGCTGGAGTCCCAAAGCTTTAGAAATGACTTTATAACCTTTTCCAGACTGATAGATCTCAATTACTTTCTTTCTCATTTGTTTCTGAATTTCTTTGGATCTCGGCATGATGTCTAGCTTTTGAGGATATTTTGGTCTACTTCACTTTGTCAGGCAGGTCCTATTTAAGACAGTCCTTGATTGCGAACAGATGTGGCAGTAATAAATAAACCACAGTTTTAACGAGGGGCAAACACTTCTTTACACAGGGCCATGCAGTTTTGGATTTTGTTTTCCCTTAATAATAATTCAAAAAAATAAATAAAAAAAAAACCTTCATTTAAAAACTGCATGTTGTGTTTACTTGTGTTGTATTTGCATTTGTTTGATGATCTGAAACATTAAAGTGTGACAAACATGCAAAAAAATAAGTAATCAGGATGGGGGCCAACACTTTTTCACACCACTGTGTGTGTGTGTGTGTGTGTGTGTGTGTGTGTGTGTGTGTGTGTGTCTGTGTGTGTGTGTGTGTGTGTATGTATATACAGTACAGACCATAAGTTTGGAAGCATTACTATTTTTAATGTTTTTGATAGAAGTCTCTTCTGCTCATCAAGCCTGCATTTATTTGATCAAAAATACAGAAAAAACAGTAATATTGTGAAATATTATTACAACTTAAAATAATAGTTTTCTATGTGAATATACTTTAAAAAAAAACAATTTATTCCTGTGATGCAAAGCTGAATTTTCAGCATCATTACTCCAGCCTTCAGTGTCACATGTAACATCCAGTCTATCACATGATCATTTAGAAATCATTCTAATATTCTGATTTATTATGAGTGTTGGAAACAGTTCTGCTGTCTAATATATTTGATGAATAAAAGGTTAAAAAGAACTGCATTTATTCAAAATAAAAATAAAAAATTCTAATAATATATATTCTAATATATTTTCTTTACTATCACTTTTTATCAATTTAACACATCCTTGCTGAATAAAAGTATTGATTTTATTTAGGGGCAGAATAACATCTAACTGCTCCTACTGCACAGCTGTGTCCACTACAAGTGTGTTTGTGCTTTAAAGGCAGTAGGCTAAAAGTAAATAATTCTATCTGTAAATTCATATAAATTGAATATTGTATTGCAGTGATTCAAAATAAATAAATAAAATTGCTATGAATGTTAATACTGCTAATAGTAGTAAATTCACAGTTTTGATATGCACATATGCATAATCTACAGTAGCTAATGTTAACCTCACACCCACATTTTATAGAACATTTTTGTTGTTAATTTCCAATCTCAATTATTTTCTTTCTCAGTCTGAAAACACCAAAAAATGTGACTTTGGTTGTCAATGTGACCTGTATTTTCAAATGCATTTTTTCATTTAGGTTACAGATCTCTGCCCAAGGCTATGAAATGTGGTTCACAGGGGGAAAGGGAAAGTCCAGAATGACTGAGTTTTCCAGCAGAAAAGCCTCCTAGACGTAGATCCAGGGTTTTGAGATGGGGGAACATAAAAGGTTAAGTTTAATGTGCAATCTGTACACTCTCATTCCTGACATTCCTTTTCTTTGTTGAGCTGATAGACTGGGGTAAGCGGGTTGAATGAATCAACTGGATTTCTTCAGGCTTGGGGAAATGGCTGCACTCTGTGTCATCTTTGCTGACTAACCATGAGATCCAGAACACGAAAGTGTACAAATTCAAGGACAGAGCAGCATCAGAATACCTACAAACCAAAAATGCTGATCTGAACACACTGAACTGATCACTGTTTCAGATATATCTGCAGCTTAATTGTATGTGTTCTTGTTAAATCTTTAATAATGCTCGGTATTTACCTTTAAATATTGTAAATTAGTTTTATATTCTCAGTTTCCTTCTCACTTGAGTGTGATGTATCATAAAGTTATCATCATGATTGTTATTCAAAAACCATTTCACCATGCATAACATTTATGTATTTATTTATTTAAACCACAACATTCTAAATGTATGCTTGTGCATTTTAAAAATGGTATGTAGAGTCATCTACTTCTGCCATAATTTATTTAAATATATCTAAAACTTGTGTTTATAGCTTTTCAACATAACTAGATAGAAGTTAAACGCTTGCAAATGGCTTAGTGACTGGCAGTTCTTAAAATATGAATTCCCAAGGTAGGAAAAATCTATTTTTGCTGCTCTGGTGGATGGAAAAGTAGCTGTAATTATTCGCCAAGGTGTGCCTACACACCCCAGCCATGGAAAATTAGCAACCTGCTTTAAACCCCAAAATAAATCTGTCTAAATGTAGCCTATGTTTTTGGAAGGATACTTTAGATTATAGCCATATTTAGAATATATCAAACAAAATATTTTCACCGATCATGAATGTCAAGCACTATGCTGTTTTTACAGCCCGTTCACACAGAACTTGTTTTTACAGCATCATTTTGCATATATACTCTGTGAGTAGGTACTAGATTTGGATCTATGTAGTATGAATGTTTGTAACGTTAGTCCAATTTGGACATATTACATCAACTATTTTGTATGACTTACTGCATTAATTGTGTTGCTTCACTACCATTCACAAATTTTCTCCCAGTGGCCTCATGGGATATTCAAGTGTCCACTGGACGCGCATTTCAGACCCTCTGTGAAAGTAGCAGATTATTTGAGTACGGTTTGGCCTACTGTTTTATGAATACTGCCAATTCTGACTGCTTAATTCTGACTCCATTAAGCGACCATTGCAAATCCATTTGTCCTTCATGTCAAAAGTAGTGCAGGCGTTTGGAGTATGTCAGAAATAAAACGGGGCATCAGTTTACTGTCTGGGATTTGTCATGGTTAGAATGATGACCGAGTGAATGGTTACAGAACTTTCTTTTTTTTTTTTTTGGGGGGGGGGGGGGGGTAATCATTTTAACGACACTACCTTTTTGAGTGTAACAGCTTCATACGCACTACATCATAATATTGTGGTCATTGTGTGGTAATTTTAAGATGTAAGAGTCAAAACTGAACTTATATTTCGACATTCATTTTTCACAGACTAAGAATATGCTAGTTAAATTTCAGCCATTCCACAGAATTGACTAGCACATAAGTAAGAATAAATAAATAAATAAATAAATAAATAAATAAATGCAGTGTGATTATACATGTAATAAACAACTTGGAGGAACTTCAAATGAAGAGCATCAGAGTCCTAAAAGCTTATCTGATAAGATGTGCAGGGAAGGAGGAATGTTTTATAATAACAGGACTAGGTTGATATTAGGTTACAGTTTTACCAAATTATACCAATTGTGCTGACATATTAAAGCCAAATGTGATGTCACTCTGGAAATACCCTGCAGATGATGTAGTATGTTCTCTTTTTGTGGTTTTACCACACTTTCTAGTTTACTGGTTGTCTACAGTCAACTGCGAATGTGTTTTCTAAATTCCCAAATTAGTCACAACATAAAGAAGAGCTTCTAACAGTGATTCAAAGTGTTTCTTTTCCTTCAACAGCTCTTTATTTAGCTCAGTCAAATGTCTTTAATCACTGTAAAGAAATGCTGGGTTATGATTTAACAAAATGTCTCCATTTCCAGGAACACTTCAGTCCCCATAGGCCTTAACTCACATGAATATACATGAGATAAAGGCATCCATATGCGGCTGTTCATTTTTTGCGCACTCATTAAAATCAAACTGTCTCTATTTAGAGCTTTCAGACAGAATTTTTCTTTCATTCAGGTGTGCAATGATCATCCAACTAATGATCATGAGCCTCTGTATCAGTTACATTTAAATGTGCCTTCCACAGCAGCACTGGACTACGTTGATAATGAGCCATTTATTGGTGTTACAGTGACATCTAGTGGGAGGGAGAGTTGATGTATGATTAACAGTTGAGGGATGGGAGAACAGAAAATAGCTATAACAAATGGAATGGAATCAGTTCAGTTATCATTGTAATATGACATGTATGTGCTGCTTTGCATTTTGATTTCACACAGATTATAGAATCCCTAATATTATGATATTATGGGTAATATCACACATAAAAAAGTGCTACTTCAATTGCAACAGCAGCTGATCTGAAAACAACAAAAAACAACTTAATTTTAACTTTTAAAAGCATGCTATAATGACAAATTATTCTTTCTGCCAATACACTGGACAATGTTTTTAAAGCAGTTGTATGACTACAAAATGCCACCACTTTAAACAACCATATACCCAGTGCCTAAAGTTGCTAGATACCTGTATTAAGCTAGAACATGTCAGTGTCCAGTTACAGCAGTTAACGTTAGTATTTCACGTGTTAGCTAACATTTGCAAATGCACAACAGCACTATCCACCTAAAAAACTCAGAAGTGACCTCAACGTTAGTTAAACAAATGGCTAGTAAAGACTTAACTCAAACAATAAGTATTTCCTGCAGGCAGTATCTTCATCTGTCCGTGTCTGCTTCGACTTAGCAGACACATTTTTTTAAACGCACCTATTAATTTGTTCACGGAAGGAGGGAGCTGACTCAGTTTTCTATTCAGGAAAATAAAATAAAGTGAAACTGGGATGATTTCTACTGAAAACATGTTACCATCTCAAGAGCATACAGCAGTGTGGTTGTAGAGTAACAAAATAATGAGGTTCCAAAATCTACACAGATAGAAAAATAAAGATATAACAATGAATGTTGTATTTAATATAACAGTTCAAACTTCAAACATCACAAAAGTAATACTCGAGTGGTTTCTTTCAAGTCCTCTTAAGAAACACAATTGCTCAATATAACTTAACCTTTTTAATTTCAAGTTTTATTCACGTCCAACGATGCATGCACATGTATGTGCACACACAGCAGAACTAGTAAATTGAAGCTCAGACATGCACGTACAGTATGTTACATTAGTACACCTGAGCTTCAAAAGCCAATGAGGTTTGTTTTCATGCAACACATGGTAGGTTGGGCTTGTTTGAATTTAGGTAGATAAACAAGTGAATGAACAGGGACACGAGCACTCTTGCGCCGTAAAGAGGGCAGCCCGGAGAATGGAGCACAACTGGAAGAAAACAAAACTAGAGGTATTTCGTATTGAATGGCGGGAAGGTACTTCTACTTATAAAGATCAAAATTATGCTAGATGTACTTACTTTTCGTCAATCTTAGAAGAAAATTAACACAACACCAGGCATTTATTCAAAACTGTGGCTAAATTAACAAAAAATAAGGCTTCAACAGATGCAGAAAATCCATAACAGCACAGAAGTAATGACTTTATAAACTTCTTTACTTTCAAGATCGATACTATTACACATAAAATTCTAACCATGCAACCGATAATTACAGTATCACTTCAGATGCACTATAGACCCCGTGAGGAACAATTCCACTCATTCTCTGCTATAGGAGAAAAGGAATTGTATAAACTTGTCAAATAATCAAAACCTACATATATGGTAGACCTTCTTCCAACTAAGCTGCTAAAATAGGTGCTTCCAGAAATCATAGATCCTCTTCTGAATATTATTAATATTATGTCCCCATAACCTTCAAATTGGCTGTTATTATTTAAAAACAAAAAACACAACTTGATCTTAGAAAATTAGTTACTTACACGCCAATCTCAAATCTCCATTTTCTGTCAAAAAAAAAAATAAAATAAATAATAATAAAAAAATGCAGAAAAGGCAGTATCCTCTTGACTATGTTCATTATTAGAGAGAAATGGAATCTGTGAGGATTTCCAGTTAGGGCAGACTGTATCATAGTACTGAGACTGCTCTCATCAAAGTTACAAAAGACCTGCTCTTATCATCTGATCGTGGTTGTATCTCTCTATTAGTGCTACTGGATCTTAGTGCTGTATTTGACACTATCGACCACAACATTCTTACAAAATTATGTTGTCATGGTTCAAATCTTACTTATCTGACCATCATCCATTCGTAGCAGTGAATGACAAGGTATCATATCGATCACAAGTGCAGTACAGTATGGAGTACCACAAGGCTCAGTACAAGGAGTGTTGCTTTTTCATGCTTTACGTGTTACCCTTGGTAAAGTACAATAAACACGGTGTTAGCTTTCACTGTTATGCTGATGATAGTCAGCTCTATATTTACACACTAAAAAACTTTCTTTATTGCAAGAAATGGAAGAAAACAGTCAAAAAAAAAAGAGGATAACAGAAAGAAAAAAAAAAAAATTGTCTTCATCAAGTCAAGTCAAGTCAAGTCTGCTTTATTGTCAATTCTTCCACATGTACAGTACATACATACAGAGAATCGAAATTGCGTTACTCTCAGACCCCCGGTGCATACAGATAACACTAACAGTATGAGCCTAAAAATCTAGATCAAATATAAAATATAAGATAAAAACTATACAATAAGGGAATGTAAAAAAGACATAATAGAAAAAATAAAATAAAAATAAGGTTAAATAAAAGCAGCGCAAGGCACATGGCAGATAGAGTGCAAACCAGTGAACAAACAGTGCAGATAAAAAGATTTTTAGTGCATAAAAAAAAATAGCTTATTCAGTCTGATTAAAAGTGACAAAGTGACAAAGGGCTCAGAGCAGTTATTTTATTAAACTGACTGATGAGGAGGTAGAATGATGTCAAATCCATGGTGAATGAGGTAGTGAGCAGACCACTGCTGCACAAAGTGACTGGTGCATGACATTCGTATGTTAGAGGGAGGGGGGGTTCATAGTTCAGTGGTGCCTGAGGCAGGAAGAGGGACGGGGGGGTAAGTTCGGAGAGCGAGTTCAGCTTCCTGACAGCCTGATGGATGAAGCTGTCCTTCAGTCTGCTGGTCCTGGCCTGGAGACTTCGCAGTCTCCTCCCTGATGGGCAGCAGACTGAAGAAGCTGTGTGACGGGTGAGTGGGATCACCTGCAATGCAGGGGGCTTTTCGAGTGAGACGGGTTCCATAAATGTCCTGGAGGGAGGGGAGAGAGACACCAATGATCTTCTCAGCTGCTCTCACTATGCGTTGCAGCAGAGTCTTCCGGCAGGACGCGTTGCAGGCGCCATACCACACAGTGATGCAGGCTGGTCAGAATGCTCGATGGTGCCTCTGTAGAAGGTGTACATGATGGGGGGGTGGGGCTCTGGCTCTCCTCAGTTTGCGGAGGAAGTAGAGACGCTGCTGTGATTTCTTGGCCAGTGCTGCAGTGTTGTCGGTCCAGGAGAGGTTCTCTGTGATGTGCACACCCAGGAACTTGGTGCTGCTCACTCTCTCCACAGTCGCACCGTTGATGGTCAGAGGAACATGCTGAGTGTGCGCTCTCCCTGAAGTCCACAACAATCTCCTTCGTCTTCTCCACGTTCAGAGAGAGATTGTTGGTAACTGCACCCACCCGGCCAGGCGGCTCACCTCGCTCCTGTAGTTTGTCTCATCTCTGTTGCTAATGAGACCCACCACAGTCGTGTCATCCGCAAACTTAATGAAGAGGTTGGAGTTGTGTGACGGTGTGCAGGTCATGGGTCAGCAGAGTGAAGAGGAGGGGGCTCAGCACACATCCTTGGGGGGGGGGCCCCAGTGTTCAGTGTGATGGTGCTGGATGTGTTGCTGCCGACACGTACTGCCTGAGGTCTTCCAGTCAGAAAGTCCAACAGCCAGTTGCACAGCGAAAGTGTTGAGCCCCAGCTCGACCAGTTTGTGAATGAGCTGTTGAGGGATGATTGTGTTGAATGCTGAACTGAAGTCTATGAACAGCATTCTGACGTATGAGTCTTTTTTCCTCTAGATGTGTGAGTGCTGAGTGGAGGGTAGTTGAGATGGCATCATCGGTCGACCGGTTGGACCGATATGCAAACTGGAATGGGTCCAGGGAGGGGGAGAGGGCAGACTTGATGTGGTGCATGACTAGCGCGTTCGAAGCACTTCATGAGGATGGGAGTAAGTGCAACAGGACGGTAGTCATTGAAGCATGATGGAGATGGCTTCTTCGGGACTGGAATGATGGTGGTAGCTTTGAAGCATGTGGGAACAACAGCTTGACTAAGTGAGATGTTGAAAATGTCTGTGAAGACATCAGTGAGTTCTGCTGCACAGTCTCTCAGTACACGCCCAGGAATGTTGTCAGGACCCGGGAGCTTTGCATGCATTGATCCTGCTGAAGGATCTCCTCACGCTGTCTGGGGTCAGCTCACTGCTCATCATCACCTGGTCACTGGGAGGAGGTGGAGTCTTCTGTGCAGTGGAGCTGTTTTGTGCCTCAAAGCGAGCGAAGAAGGTGTTCAGCTCGTCGTTCAGCAGAGAGATGTTGCTGTCACAGGTCCGCTGTGGTGGCTTGTAGTCCGTAATGGTCTGTATCCCCTGCCACAGGCTCCGAGTGTCTCTGCTGTCGCTGAATTGATGGGCTATCCTCCTGGAGTACTGTCTCTTAGCCTCTCTGATGCCGCGGGATAGGTTGGCCCTGGCTGTTCTCAGGCCCCCCTCGTCTCCAGCTCTGAAGGCAGCGTTCCGCGTCTCCAGGAGTCTGTAGACTTCCCCTGTCATCCACGGCTTCTGGTTGGCCCGGACAGTAATGGTTTTTTGTGACTGTTACATCCTCAATACACTTGGTGATGTAGGCAGTGACAGTCTCCGAGTACTCCTGGAGGTCAGTGGAGTTATTATAAGTGGCAGCCTGCTTAAACATATTCCAGTCAGTTGTATCAAAGCAGTCCTGAAGAGCCTCAGACGATCCTTCTGGCCACACTTGAATCTGTTTCTGAACTGGTTTGGCGACTTTAACGAGCGGTCTGTATGCAGGCATTAGCATGACAGTGATGTGGTCTGAGGCACCGAGGTGGGGGAGGGGGGGGGGGCCTTGTAAGCTCCTCTCTGTGTGGTGTAAACAAAGTCTAAAATGTTTTTACCTCTTGTTGGAAAGTTAATGTGTTGGTGTATTTTAGGAAACACACTCTTTAAGTCAGCATGGTTGAAATCCCCAGCTATGATGAGAAAAGCATCGGGGTGTGCTGTCTGCTGCTCACTGATGTGCTGGTACAGTTCATTTAGTGCATCGTTCCTGTTGCTGTTGCTGTTGTTCGGGGGGGAATGTAAACCGAAACGAGCAGTATGGCAGTATATTCCCTCGGCAGATAGAACGGCCGGCACTTAATAATCATAAACTCCACCAGGGGTGAGCAGTGTTTGCAGATCACAACAGCATCGCGGCACCACGCGTCATTGATGTAAACACAAAGCCCGCCGCCGCGGGTTTTTTCCTCCCGCGACGCGAGCTCTGTCTGCTCGATAGCACGTCAGCTGGTCGAGCTGAATGGCGCAGTCCGAACGCTGTCGCTGAGCCATGTTTCCGTGAATACAAACACACAACAGTCTCTTACAGTCCTCTGAGTTGAACGTAGTAATCGGATGTAGTCCAGTTTATTGTCCAAAGAGCGTACGTTAGCCAGTACGACGGTGGGGATGGATGGCTTGTGTGGGGTTAGCCGTTAGCCTAGCCCGGATACCTCCGCGCTTACCCCTCTTCTGCTTCCTCTCACGCCGCTTGTGGCGCCTCCGCTGTGGGCGAGATGCAGTAGAGGGGGTCGGTGATGATGTAGGCCTCCGGAGCAGTCCGAGATCTCGCAGCTGTTCCGCGTGCGCGGAGTTTAACTCTAAAAATGCGGCTCTGCCGACATCCAGCAGAAACTCACGACTGTATGCGCACTTAAAGACAGATAGACGCGATGACGACGTACAAAAACACTGCGACTCACAAGACAAAAAACACGAAAACACCGTTCTGTCGGGACAGAGAGAAGCCGCTGCGTGTGGACGCGCCGCCATCTTGGTTTCAAGGAACGCAATTTCTTTGCGTTCCAATGAAATATGCCAATTCGCATACAAACATGAAACATACCAACTAATGGAATGCATAGTTGATTTATATATAAAAAAACTGGATGACTAGCAATTTCTTACAGCTAAAATCTTAAAAAAAAAAAAAAAAAAAAAAAACTGCATGTAATAACCTAGAACACTGTCTAACACTTGATGGCTGCTCTGTTAATTCTTTATCATCAGTTAGGAACCTATGTGTGCTATTTGATAGAAATCTTTCCTTTGAAAACCATGTTTCTAGCATTTGTAAAAACACATTTTTCATCTTAAAAATATCTAAATTACGACCTATGCTCTAAATGTCAAATGCAGAAATGTTAATTCATGCATTCATGACCTCAAGGTTAGATTTTTGTAATGCTTTATTAGGTGGTTGTTTTGCTGGTCCAAAATGCAGCAGCTTGAGTTCTTACTAGAACCAGGAAATACAACAATATTTAACCTGGTTCTGTCAACTCTGCACTGGCTCCCTATTGAACATAGAATACATTTTAAAATCTTGTTAATTGCTTATGAAGCCCTGAATGTTTTAGCTCCTCAATACTTGAGCGAGCTCATATTGCATTAATGTCCTTCACGTCCTCTGCCATCTCAAAACTGGCCATTTGAAACTGTGGGCGCAGCAGTTCCTTTTCCAATGTAGAGCCCAAACTCTGGAACAATCTAGTGTTGTTCTGAAGGCAGACACACTCTATCAGTTTAAATCTAGATTAAAGACCACAGGTATCATACAGTATCACAATTCTATAATTCATATCCATTAAAGGATTGTTAGGCTGCATTAATTAAGTCAACTGGAAACTGGGAACACTTCCCATAACACCCAATGTACTGTACTCGCCACATCGTATAAGAAGAATGGCATCTATATTAGTTCCTTTCATTCTGATTTGAGGGTCACAGTAGCCATACGGAGCCTATCTGTATCCAGATCAGATGGTCATCGTAATCACCTAGTGTTACAGGTGCTGTGCTGTTTCAAGTGCACGACAAAGGAACAATACAAGAATCAGTCTTTTATTAATAAATCCACAGAGAATAAACACAAGGCATCCTGGAGCAGGGGGTAGCACAACACAAAACATAGCAAAACAATAACTGGCAAATGACTGAACAGAACATGGAGTATAATAACGAGACTAATGAGTTAATTAAATGAACACAGGTGAACAGAATGACATAATCAAGACAACACAGGAAACTAGGTCAATGGAACTAAACAGGTTAGGAGAACAGGAACAGGGAAAAATTACACTGCAGGTCTTGATGCCCAAATCTGATTTTCTGACTATATCCGATTTTTTTGACGACCCGCTTTACATCGTCTTTTAAAAGTGACCGTATACCGATTTTTGCATTTACACTATACACTGCTGAAACTACCAAACGTAGACGTTCTGACCCGGAAAAGGAAGTAAAACAGCACGAAATACAATGGGTGCAGATGCAAATAAAATTATACAGTGTTTTGCTTTCCACTATATTTTGAAAAGTCAACAAAAAAATCTGAAAAAAAGAGGACTTAAAAGACATGAAACCTCCGCATTGCTCCACTGCGTGTATCCTTCGTCCTCCATCGCGCCTATAATAAGTCATGTGATCTCAGTTGGTGGTGTCCACCTGAGTTGACGTCACTTTTTTAATGACGTACGACTCGCATTTACTGGGGAATATCCGATTTGGTCTGCTTACATGGCACACGCAAATGCACGTATCCGATTCATATCCGATTATTACCACAATATGAATGAGGCCTGAATCGATCTGAGAAAATCGAAATCCATGCGTTTTTTTTCCTGCTTACACGTACACCGGTCATATCCGATCTGTGCCACATGAGAGGAAAAAATCGGAATTGGGTCACTTGAACCATGCAGTGTAAATGGGGCCTTAAACTTCATAACCATTACACTCAGATCCAGTCCATATCCAGACCAGATGGTGTATCAACACCTAGAGACGACCTCTACAAGCCTGAATATCAGCGGAGACCATGTCAATTAGATGTGCCCCAGAGACAGAGGATTTGCAGAGCATAGAGGGTTTGAGGAATGTTTCAGCTGTTGTCCACACTGGAAGTTTATAGTGTGTTTCAAACAATTCAATCTCCTAAAAGGATACAAAAAGTAGTGTAAAACAAATATATACCCCACTGATTTAATTCAAAGTTCTCTGAAGAAATATAATTAGCTGATGAACAGAACTAAATTTAAGTGGTTATTCACTTTCAAATCAATGATCAATGCATTCAGAGCCCAAGTCAAATATGATGTAAATAACATCAAAACCTAATTGGATCTTTTGTGTCATGGGACCAAGGGGTCTGATGTTACAGAATCACTTTAATGACCAATTAATGGTCATTAATCATGGAATGACCAATGACTTTATATGGCCAATGATTTGATATGACTCTTGAAGTCCATTCCACAGCTTCGGTGAATATTAGTAAATAACAGCTTCAATATCAGTCAGTCACACAGAGCTATCATATGGCTTCTATTTTGTATGGTGTTCTGTCCATTTTTTTTTTTGCCTTTTTGTCCAGGCAGTGTATGGGAAAGAACTCTGTGGTGATTCTTGGTTCTCCAGGAAAATAAATAATATATATATATGCTGCTTGAAAGTCTGTGAATCCTTTAGAATTTTCTATATTTCTGCATAAATGTTGCCGGGTAAAAAAAAAAAAAAAAAAAAGTGGTCATCATTACAATTGCCTGTGGTCATGAATACATTCATGCATTCATAAATATGAACCAAAATATAATTAGATTTTCACACAAATCCTGAAAGTAGACAAAGATAATCCAATCAAACAAAGGAGACAAAAATATATACTTTATCATTAATTTATTGAGCTGCAAATATTTGTGAGTGGCAAAGTATGTGAATCTGTGCTTTCAGTATCTGGTGTGACCCCCTTTTGCAGCAATAACTGCAAGTAACATTTCTTATAACTGCTGATCAGTCCTGCACAACGGCTAGAAATTTTAGCCCATTTCTCAGTACAGAACCACTTCAACTCTGTGATGCTGGTGGGTTTCCTCCTAGAACTGCTTGCTTTAGGTCCTTCCACCACATTTCAATTGGATTAAGGTCCGGAAATTTAATTCCAAAACATTAAATTTGTTCTTCTTTAACCATTCTTTGGTAGAACGACTTGTGTGCATGGGGTCATTGACTCATTGTACTGCTTCATGACCCAACTTTCTCTTGAGATTCAATTCTCGGACATATGTCTTGACATTTTCCTTCAGAATTTGCTGGTATAATTCAGAATTCATGGTTTCATCAATGATGGCAAGCCATCCTAGACCAGATGCAGCAAAACAGGCCCACAACATGATACTACCACCACTATGTTTCACAGATGGGATAAGGCTCTTATGGTGGAATGCAGAGTTTTCTTTCTCCAACATCATTCTCTAAACACTGCTCATTTAACCCAAAATGTTCTTTTTTGGTCTCATCCATCCAAGGTAAGGCAAGGCAAGTTTATTTATATGGCACATTTCGTACACAATGGTAATTCAAAGTGTTTTACATAAAAGAAAGTAAAATAGTCATGAAAAAATAAAAAATAGTCACAAAAATAAAACAAGGAATTTAAAAACTTTAAAAATGATTATTTTTTTGTTTTTTTATTTGAGACAGTTAAAACTAGAAAATGATTTACATAAAATACAGTGAATACATAAAATGCAGTGCAATCAGGTCAGACATTCCAAGAATCAAGAATTTTTTCTTTTTTTTTTTTTTTTTTCTTCACATACACAATCATATAGAGCATATATATAAACAGCAGTGAAATGTGAGTCAGGTCCGCTCCATGGACAGCGCAATTATTAAAGATACAACCCAGATGAAAATATACATAAATATAGCTATGAAAGGATGAAATAAAAGTAAACAATAAAAAATATAAGAATAACATATAAAAAGATGTATACTGTAGAATTAAATATAGAATGGAAAATAATGTACATGAAAAGTACACTGTAGTCTAAAATATTAAGATACCCAGGGATGTACAAGAAGCAATGTGCATAATACTGTAGTCTTAAATATTAAGATACTCAGGGATGTACAGTACAAGAGGCAATGTGCACATATGCATTATACTGTAGTCTTAAATATTAAGATACACAGGAATGTGCAAGAGGCAAATGTGCAAACAGGTTGACACTGTCAGTATGTCAAATGTGAGGTAGAGAAGGTATGAATATCTTACTGATAAAGTGAATATTAAGTGGAGACATGAAGATGTTAAGAGGCTAGTTTTTGAGTTTAGGAGCCTGATGGCATGGGGAAGAAACTCACTCCTCCTAAGTCTCTCGGTTTTGCCATCAGGCTACGGAAGCGCTTACCAAGATGGCAGCAAAGTGAAAAGATGTTTACTGGGGTGGATGGGGTCCTTGATGATTTTAAAAGCTCTGTTTTTTGCAGCGTTTGAGGTAGATGTCCTACAGAGAGGGGAGAGCAGACCCTGAGATGCACTCAGCACACAACTCTCTGCAGGGCTTTGCAGTCTTGACTGGAGCTGTTCCCATACCACACTGATATACACTGAGTCAATACACTTTCTATGGCCCCTGAATAGAAAGTATTCAGGATTGCTGGTGAGACCCTGAATTTCCTCAGCTGTCACAGATGGTACAGTCTTTGCCTGGCATTATTAACCTGTGTTTGAATGTGTGTAGTCCAATTCAGGTCCTCGGAGATTTTTACACCAAGGTACTTGGAGCTGCTTCACCCTCTCCACAGGGGTCACGGTGAATCATAAGAGGAGTATAGGGCTACTGCTGTCTCTTCCTGAAGTCCACAATCAGCTCTTTAGTTTTGCTCACATTCAGAGAGAGACAATTGTCCTGGCCAACCATGATGTACGTTTCTCCTACCTCATCCAAGTATGCGGTCTCATTACAGTTTTTCGAATTGCTAAAACACACTAAACCCCAATCTCTGAACCAAATTCTCAGTAGCTTAAAACCAATTGTCGTATAAAACATTCTTTCTGCTAAACTTTAAACACATTCACCAGTTAGGCTCTATTTGCAAATCTCATGCACTCTTTTGCAAAACTCTAAACACATTCTCATTCACTTAAACACTTACACTGTGATGCATTTGTGCTGCAAAATGATAACAACAGGCGGCAAAATTGTTAAACACAACAGTTTCATATTGTCATCGGGATACACACGATTCAAAATTTTTCACACTTGTTTCGTAATGATGTGATCAAACCAAACTGTTCAAAATATGAGCCAGTTCAGAGTGCACTAATGGCACAGGTGACTGAATGATGATACAAACAAACATAGATGGAAACAATCTGAGAAGAGAGGAGGAAGAGTACATGTAAGAAGTGGAGGATGAGGAGAGAAGGAGTTAAGGTTTAGAGAGTGTTATCAGTGTTGGGGAAAGTTACTTTTTCAAAAAAGTAATGCCTTACAATATTGCGTTACTACCCTAAAAAGTAACTAAATACGTTACTTAGTTACTTTTTATCCTTTGCCGAAAGTAATGTGTTACATTACTTTTGCGTTACTTTCACGTTACTTTTTAAATATGGAGCAGGGCTTGATGTTTTTACGTTTTTTTCAACTGCTTACATTTTACAAAGGTTTCCTCTTTTTTTTCAAAACTTAACACATCAATTCAAGAATTGCACACACAAGATGCCAAATGCCGCACATCTCTTTTCAAAATGAAACACCACAGTCAAAATATCAAACAACATATTTCAAAAAGCAAACATTTGTCTTCCGTTGTAAACACCTTTGCCATATATGTATATTTTTGATTATGTCATATACACACTGGTATCAAAACCTAAAGCTCTTCTTTTAACAGCTCAATGTAACATGATTGAATGAATTGGGAGAGAAGCTGTGAATACTATCAAGTGAAAACACAAGCCAAAGCAAAATTGAACAACCAAACGTTTTATGTTTTTATTTTTGTGCTCCTTTGTGGTTTGTAAAAGTAGTATTAGGGTACACAGTTTGAAAAGGAAATAAAAAAAACACATCAAAATATATGTAGTGTTGTAGCATGTAGTGTAACACCAAACATAATGTGTTTGTGCTTGCATGTGGCAGATGGTTGGGTGTAATCTAGGCTCTCCTCCAGGCTGGACAGGTTTGGCCACAATACTTCATCCACGTCAACATTGGCTATTCTCTCTTGCCAGACACCGTGAGAAAGAACCTTCTCTTGACCAATTGCAGTGCATGTGTTTTCGTCAAATGAATGCAAGGGTACTTCAGTAAAATATATTTATTATAGTATAGGCTACTGTTTTTTATGGTAAAAAAAGGCTATTCTGTGTACATTTAGAACCATGTGTACATTACAATAGATGGTACATACCTGTTCTCATGTTCTAAAGGTTCGGATTATACCCGCCACAGTACAATCTACTCACACTTAGTACCATGGTTTATCACATGATCGCCTACTGTCGCCCTACTGTAGCCCTAATCTCATTTGAGATCTCTCGTTCCTTGGTCATCCTCCATTTCTGACTAGTCCTCTTCCTCCCCTTGACTCCCTTCCAACTCCTCTTAGTCGAACTCGCGTCCTCGGCTCTACATCACCAACTCCTCTTACTCTGTCTGCATTGTTTGCATCCATTGTCCAAAAGCTATTACTTGACCCTTTGGCCTTAGTTATAGGCCACTAACTTAAAGTTATGAGTGGTTGTTGTTAAGTTAAAGCACAACAGGTGTTTGCACATGTTGAGGAGTTAGTGTGAGGCACTGATGAATTAGTGTGGCATTTTGATTGGTGGTGTTTATGAAAAGGAAATCAAGAAACTTCCTGTCGAACATTTTTGTGTGGAGAATAGAAAATTGTGTGTTGTGTTTGCCAAAAAGTGTTTAATGAAATTGAAAACTGCGTAAAAGGCCAAAAATTAGTGTATGGTTTTGCAGATTTAGTGTGTGGTTCTGGTGTTTGAGTGTCAGGTTTTAGAAATTGTTGTGACAAGTAAAATTTTGTGGTGTAAGCAGTTGAAAAAAAACTGTAGTATAGTATATGCATACTGTTTTTATGGTAAAAAAAAAAGCTATTATAGTGTACAATTAGAACATGTGTACATTACAGTAGATTGTTACATAATCATACGTTCTCAGTTTCTAAAAGTTCAAATTATACACGCCACAGTAAACTCTCAGTCCAGCCTCGCCTCATTGTTAATACCATGGTGTTATCACATTGATAGACTACGGTAGCCCTAATCTAATTTGAGACAACTTTATTGTTCCTTGTCCTCCTCCATTCCTCGACGCGTCTTTCCTCCTGTTCCCCTTCAACTACTCTAGTACGAACTCATCCTCTGGCTCTCCCTACAACGCCGCTTGCTCTGTCTGCATTGTTTGCATGCATTGTCCAAAAGCGATTACTTGACCTTTGGCCTATTTATAGGCCACTTACTAAAGTTATGATTGGTTGTTGTTAGTTACAGCAACAAGTGTTTTGCACATGTGAGAATTAGTGTGAGGCACTGATGAATTAGTGTGGAATTTTGATGGTTTTTTGTGTGTTATAAAGGAATCAAGAAACTTCCGGTCAGATTCTTGTGTGTTTTCATAGAAAATTGTGTGTTGGGTTTTGCAAAACGGTGTTAATGAAATTGAAAACTGAGTAAAAGGCCCAAAAAATTAGTGTAAGGTTGTGCAGAGTTCGTGTGTTGGTTCTGGTGTGTTGAGGTCCCCAGGTTTTAGAAATTGGGTGGGACAAGTTAATAAATTTGTGTGTAAGCAGATGACAAAAACTTGTTACTATGAGAAGTTCTCTTTATAGGAAATGTAAAAGCCATTTCCAACCAAAAAGTGTAATGACTAAAACCTCAGGATGAAGGAAAAGAGTAAATTCACGTCTGTACAGTAGAAACACAGGAGATAGACGGTTCAAACACTTTTTTTTCTTTTTTAAGCAATAAAAAAAAAAACCAATGAAGCACAATTGTTAGTAAATTACTAAAGTCTATGTTTGATTATTAGTATGGTTGGAACTGAGTCATTAAAGTGTTCCAGCAGCAAAGACACTGTTAATGCAAACTGGGAATAGATACATTTGTGTGAATTTAATATATTTAGTTAATTGCAGGTTTGCGTCATATTCTGAGTTTGCATTTCACTGTTTTGATTAATTGTGATGAATAACTAAATCTGGTTTTGTTTTTTTGTTTTTTTGTGAGTGGGAATGAATTAAGCACATTCACATTATAGTCTAGAACTACAGTAACATCATGTTCACAACAGCGCACCACAAAACGCCTCGCATCCATCCCGATTTCTTTCTCCCCCCAAAAAATCTGGGAACCGGAGGCTTGTCAGTCAAAAAATGGGACTACAAAGGTAACCCCACCGGTGTTACTTTTGAAAAAGTAACAGATATTTGTCTTGTAAATTAAAAAAGTAATGCCTTACTTTACTAGTTACTTGAAAAAAGTAATCTGATTACGTTAACTCGCGTTACTTGTAATGCCCTTACCCCAAACAACTGGTGTTATCAAGGCCTGGATTCTGTGAGACCAAAGTTTTTTTCCCTTCTCTTTTGTCAGCAAAAAGACAACCATTACATGACTTGTGATGTGGACAAGTCCTCAGGCCGGGAACTCACAGCACAAAGGACATGATGCTGAGACAGAATGAATCTCTAATGGACCCTGATTTTACAACTGCACAACTTACGGTAGTAGTGTGTACTGTAAGCATGCGAGTGACTGAAGGGTTTTATTTGACCCTTTTTGGCCGTGGCAGTTGGACTGACGTATTTTTTACAGTATGCAAGTGCTGAATTTATATCCAAACATTCCAGTATATTCAATATTCAGCAACTACTATTCGTGCAGTACATACAGTAGGCCTATACAATAGATTTCACCTTATCAAGGACTTGTTTACAGAATTACAAAATTTGATTACTCAATCCTATATACTTTTTTTTTCTGTAATGTTCTGTGGATGTTGTGTGCGCCATTTTTCCCCTCTGGTTGTCTGCGCTGAATGCGCGGTCGTGTGTATTTGATTGACTCGTGTGTGTACGATCTTGAGAGCCATGTTTTGATTTTGGAGTGCAAGTTGAAAATGGTTTTGCAGTGATTGTGTTTGATTTGCCGCGGAAGCGGGCAGATGGTTTCGTGAAATTTTCGTTTGAGTAGTGGGATTTGGGTTTAAGGTTTTAGAGAACATGAGGTATGGTTTCCAGGAAATGTGTTTTTAACAATTTCAGAAAACAATGTATTGTTGTGAATGCTGACCAGAAAACAACAGTATCATCAGCAATTTTGATTATAGGCTGTGTAGCTGTGGGAAGACACCGCAGTCATGTTTGTAGAGAGAGTAGAGCAGGGGACTCAGGACCACAGACCTTGGGCTCCTACGTGCAGGGTAATGGAGTTTGGAGGGTGTACTGCCCTACTTTCCACCCCTGCGGTCTGGCCAGTGAGGCAATCAAGAATCCAGTTGCCAGAGTGCAGAATCCAGGCCGAGGTACATGATTTTAAGAAGCATAAGCTTTAGGTGGACTATAGTAACTGAAAGCTGAGCTATAGTCGATTACAATAGCAGCATTACATAGTTCACGGTTATTTGCCTTGTCGAATGTGTGTGAGGAGGAAGAGTGCATGGATGTGATAGTTGGCTCTCTTAAGTGGATCTATGGGAGCGATAGTCAAACTGAATAGGGTCCAAAGTAGCAGGGGGCGGATGGAGCAGATGTTAGTTTTTACCCTAGATCCCTCAAAAGAACCTTCACGAGTATTGATGTTGAGGCAACTGGACGATAGTCATTAAGGACACAGAAGGGTTTATTTTTTAGTTTTCTTAAGCAGGGATGATGCCAAGATTTTTGAAAGGAGTTGGGAACCAACGAGGTAGCAAGAAGTCACTCAAAATGGATGTAAAACAAAACCGTCGCATGGCTTCTTGAGTGGGGGGGGGGACCGTCGAGTCACCACCTCCTGCACCGGGGGATCTTGAACGAGCATCTGTGTTAGAATTCCGGTGTGAGGAAATTGGCGGCCATGGTTCGAATTTGCCGAAAGCGGAAGTGAGCGGAGCTTTGTAGGCATTTTTACACTGAGTGTAGCAATGATCCAGTTTATGCGGTCCTCTGGGTTGGACAGGATACATGTTGAGAAAATTAGGCATAACTTGCCTGAGGTTGGCTTTGTTAAAGTCCCCAGCGATGATAAGAGCACACAAGCATCAGGATGTTTGTTGATGGCTGCGCTGAAGCGCGTCGTGAAGCTCAGACAAAGCCGAACCGGTATCAGCTTGTGGTGGGATGTAAACAGCAGTAACAATGATCAATGAAAACTCCCGGGGCCGGATGGAATGGGTGGCAAATAATGGATAAATGTTCCAGATGAAGCGAGCAGGAAGTAGCGACAGAGTGGAGATATTCCTGGGGTCACACCATTTCTTGTTGATCATGAAACACCTCCTCCACCTTTGGATTTACCGGCCTCAGCTGTCCTGTCCATCTGTAAAACAGAGAAGTTTTCAGACAGTACGTTACAGCAGTGTCAGGGGCGGAGTGCGTGAGCCATGTTTCAGACAAACAAATGATGTTACAGTCCCTAATCTCCCGTTGGAAACTTGTCCTGGCTCTAAGATCATCCATCTTATTCTCCAAGGAAACTGGACATTGGCTGAGCAGAATGCTCGAGTCAGAGGAGGGACTTTGAGCTCTTTCCTCAGTCTGTTGATCTGCGAATCCCAGCGTTTCCGGCTGTGTTTTTTGATCCGTCGCCTCGGGTGGTTATTCAGGTGGCCATTGTTTATCTCGGTGTTCTGGAGAATCTAGATGGCCACGATAGATTGGAGGATAAAGTGTCCTGAAATAGGTCAGTAAAGCGGATTGTCCAATGTCAAAGTGTTTCTTTGTTGTAAATGATCAGTGCAGGCGTTATGTGTGTGTAGTAAAGAAAGCAAAGTAGGTAGAAAGTAAATAAAACACAATCTAAGCAGAGGCGACCTGGGCTGGCTGACCTATTTCGGGCGGCACCATCTTAGATTTATTCTCATTCAATATAAATGCACAGCTAAACAGATATAGGTTTTGAGTCTATAGATTTAAAGTGGCTAATGTTTTGCTTTTATCTGATCTCTTCTGGAGAGCTAGTTCCAACTCTGATGCGACATAATGGCTAAAAGCGGACTCCTTTTTGTGTAGAACCTTTGGTACTGTATATCTAACTGACTTCGATCCTAATGAGAATCCTGAATAGTCTGTTACTGTAGGTTTTATGTTCAGTGAGCATATCTGCAGTGTATTTCAGTCCTATAGGTCACTGGAAGTGATTTATAAATATGAGTAAAAGTACTTTGGAAATCAATCCTAGAAATGTAACTGGAAAGCCAGTGTAAGGACCTGACAGGACTGTGGCGTGATATGCTCAGATTTTTGGTTCTAGTCAGAATCCTGGCCAGCAGCATTCTGGATGAGCTGCAGCTGTCTAATGGCCTTCTTGGGAGGAGGCCAGTAGAGGAGATCCATTGCATTAGCCTTAGTCCCACCCCTGCTGGTGATAAGGCATGAACAAGTTTCTCCAAGTCTTGACTGGAAACAAAGGCATCTAATTGTTGCAATGTTTTTAAGATGATAGTATGCTGATTTGAGTTACTGCTTTGACATGACTACTGGAAAGCTAAGGTCTGTCTCAGAATCACACCAAGATTCTTAAGCTTGATTTTTTAGTTGTTGTGACCCCTAGAGTCAAGGTATGCATTCACCTTGAAAACTTCATCTTTGTTTCCACAAAACATTTCTTCAGTATTCCTCTGGCCTGTCCACATGATCTTTAACCAAAAATTTCCAGATGGGCAGCAATGTTATATATGTATGTACATTATTATGTATGTATAATTCAGTTGTGAAAAATTTATTTTTTCATGAATGCCGTTTTCTTTTGTTGCTTGGTGATTCAGACTTCCAGAACAGGCGGGTGAGAGAACATATGCACAATCTGAGCAGCCTCTCAGTAACTCATGATATGTCTGGTGTGGCAGAGATCCTCTCAAACTGTGAGAGATGCTTGACATGTCAAGTCATAAAAGTGTATTTTGCACATGTCACAGAATGGTAAGATACAGTACATCTTTTTAATAAGTAAAAAGAGAGTCTGTGCTCTTTCTGTCCTGCAGTGTGCAGCACAGAAAAACATTATACCAACAGACCCATAGAACTAAGACATTGTTGAGTATATGCCACAGATTATGTGTTCAAAAGTTTGATGGTTTCAGTCATTTATCATTTTATCCCCACTTTTTAATATACAGTATGAGCTGTTTTTGTTTCTTTTCTTTTCCATTTAGTTTGAATCCCTGCATATTTTCTGGACCTAAATAACTAATGACTATCTTCTGTTGATTTACATTGTCATTCTCCGCCTGTATTGCTGATCATGTGGTTTTTCACTGACTCTTCACATTTCTGGAGCACATTTGCAGGTAATGAAATAACCAATAATTAAATAATCTCTAAGCTTGATGACTGGTGCCTAAAAGGTAAATCAGAGCTCATTTGACCGTGTCTTTGTGTACTCTAGGTTTCTAAGTATTTTCTGAGTTTCTAAGTTTTCTTAAGAGTTATCAGCATAAACAGGAGTTTGTTATCCTATATATAATAAAATTAGCAATATGCCTGTAAGACAAATGCCTTATCAAGAGAAAATACATGAGGCTTCTACTGGGTAATGGGAATAAATATTTATTAGAAAGATGTTTAGAACATCGGAACAATGCAGTTGCTATCATTCTTTCACAATATGCAACTGTGCTTTGCAAATTGAATTTGGCACCAGTTTTTCAGGCATGTTTTCAGCTCACTGCCTCTTTATTTGTGCCTATTTTGCAGCTTCTTTATTTTTTTGTCATACAGTTAAAGGATAGTTCAACTGAAAATAGGTGTTCTGTTTATCAGTTACTCACCTTCATGTCCATTTCTAAACCTATGTATTTCACTCCCCTACACAAAGAAGATATTTTGAAAGATAATTGGGGGTACAAAACATCACTGTTGGCATTCACTGTATGGGTAAAATAAATAAATAAGGGAGAAAATGCTGAGAATGCTCACACTAAAAAAAAAACAAAAAAAAAAAAACTTTTTTTTTTTTTGTCATATATAAAATCTGCAAAAAGTCATGTAGGTTTAGTAAAAATATAAATAAATATATATAAAAAATAATATTATTTTATAAAAATTTAGTTTAGTATATTATATTGTTAATGTAAATTCATATATAAAATCTGCTTAAATTGAAGATTAACTCATAGATTAAAAACCAATAGCAATGTCATTGAACAGAATTTTCTGTAGGGAAGACTTGGTCTAGTTCTATAGAGTTGAGGTTTGGATGTGCTTGTGCTGTTCTCCGCAGAAGCTCATTAATATACTGCTAGTTTTAGATCCCAGGTTAGAGGGTGAGCAGAAATTGATTTCAATGCTGGGATGTAAATATCTGAAGCATGAGGCAGTGGAGTCTTTTCTGAGGGGTCTTTAGATGATTTTTAGACCAAGCCCTGTGTCAAGAACTACAGTACATGGTGTTGGCCAAACAATCCCTAGACTTAATGTTGGTGGGGGCAGAGTACAGTATGTAACAGTGGAGGCTGACAGCAGTTTTGCCCTCCTTGCTAAGGTTCTGGGTTTTAACTTTTTCTCCAGTAATTCCTGTTTGTTTTGTTTTTTTCTGCATGTCGGTTGCCACCACATGATTTTGTTAGCTGATACCCATTGAAAGCTTTGATTTAGTGGACAAAAGTTAATGATCTTGAATTTTAATAAGCAGTAGAGCAGTTTTGTTGTTTAAAATGTAATTTAATCAAAAAAGTTAGATTTATTTCCATCATTTACACTTTCTCTTCAAAATAACAGAAAACAAAAAGATGGCATCTGCAAAGTTTGGGCACCCTCTGCAGAGTTTATAGCATAAACTTTTTTTGACAGTATATAAGTATGTCGAATCTGTAATTTGATGCCTTTTGGAGATTTTTCCATCTTTTTTCTTGGCTTCTTTATGCACATTTAATACAATTTTTTACCTGGAGTGCCCAAACTTTTGAGCCCCACTGTGTGTGTGTGTGTATATATATAAATATATATATATACACACACACACATATATATATATAATCTATATCCTTGAAAATAGTGACTTATTAAAGGAATACTCCACCTCAAAATGAAAATTTTGTCATTAAATCACTTACCCCCATATGGCTTTTAAACCGTAAAAGCTCTGTTAGGTCTTAAGACACAGATTCAATGCACTATTTCTATTTGTACCCAGCTTTGATTTGAGAGAAAACAAGCGCGGCATCCATATGGCCCGGATGATACAGAAGAGCATCACGCCCGGCTTTATCATTGATATGAAGAAGAGACACAGAAGGGATTTTTGTTAATACAAAGGGTGTTGAATAAAGTGGGTGTATTTTTATTTTCTTCGCATACAAAAAGAGGTATCCCTGTCTCTTCATATAGCCAAGATTGCACGATCTGATGGCAGATAGAGTATTCTGGCAGCTGACTTTCACACACCATTTATGGACTTGGCTTGCTACTATTTGCCTTGGCAGTCTATGGGACAGTCCAGGGCACCCAGTTTTCATTCAAAACATATTTAATTGTGTTCGAAGACGGACTGATATTTCACGAGTTTGGGAGATGATATAGGGAGTAAGTGATTAATGACAAAAATGTTAATTTTGGGTCGGAGTATCACTTTAAAAATTCAGTGCCAACTAGCAGTAGAAAGATCATCTGTGGCGCTCACTGTCGATCAGTCCTCACCCAGAGCCCCATTCTTGGGGGACAAAATAGCCAGCCTGGCTGTCTCTGGGTGGATCCCTCTCAGAAACCCCTAGTGGACCAGCAGCTCAAAAAAGTTCCAATTTTTTCTCTCCTACCTTACCAAACAGCTCGAAGCGGAGAGTATTAACAACTAGCCAAGACTGCACACAGCTAACTTTCGTCTGAAAGAGAAAGAGGAGTGAGAAAATGTTACTTAATAGAAAAACCATCCCTCATCCTCATGCATGGATGTCCTCATTGGAGTCTACAGGAAATGATCTGAGGCATGAATAAGGCCCTATTTTTATGTGTTGTGTGTGTTTCCAGATGGCACACATCTCACTGTGATTATTATGCAGACTATGAATTACTTCTGGCTCATTCAGACCAGCATACAATAAGCATACAGAGTCTTTCTGCATAGGCCTAACATTCACTTTTAACAGTAACAGAGAAACTCAGAATAACATATGATGATATTAATATAATTATGTGTCCCATCAAATATGTTTTTTCTTGGACTATAATATAAAGGAATGAATGACACTGCTTATTGACCTTTGTTCTGAAGTAAATGATTAAAAAATAGGAAATTTCTGTTTCCAAAGTAATTTTCCTTCCCAGTGAATTTAAAGATTTGTTATAAACTTCTCTGCAAACACATTTGCACCAGTATTAGTTTGATGGACAGAGACTGCTTTTGCTGATTTTTTTGTAATTTTGCCTTTATACACAGTGTTTTATTTTTTTTATTTTTCCAGATATATCTGCAATGCTATCCAATAGATAATCAATAACAATTTTAATGGAACAGACAGAGAATTACACTAACAGATATCTAATAATAGATTTCCTACAATTATACTCGCTAAATTTAGCTGATTTTCTCTTTTTATATAGGTTTCAAATTCCATGCATTAAAAGTAATATGAGATTCATTGGAAATCCAGTTCATTACCTCTTGCTGTGCTGCATTAATAAAGCCTAGAAATAAATCTTTTGATTCTGAACAACCACATTGTAATGCTGGGTGTAAATAAGGGTTATGCACTAATGTTTTGAGAACACTATTAGACCAGATAAATCTGAAAGAATACACAATTCAAAACTCCAAGATCATCTAACAACAACTTTAGCCTACTTCAAAACTTTAAGAGGATCTTGCCAGAATGTTAGCCTCCGAGTTCTGTGAACGTCCCCTGTTAGCTAGATTCAGGTTGTTGCAAACCTGTTTGACTTTCTTTCTCCTACAGAACACAATAGAAGCTATTTTGAAGAATAACAGCAACCATTGAGTTTCATTTTTACAGTCATACAGGTTTGGAATGACATGAGGATGAAAAAATGGTGACAGAATTCATTTTTCATTTTAAACTTTCCTATTCTAGATGGCCCAGATTCACATAACTTTTACTAAAATTCACACTGAACTGTTTTTACCTGTGTTCATACTTAAGGACATATTATAGTATCTTAACTAGTATATGCATTGGGTAAAACAATTTAACATAGTCGATTCAGATGGGATTAAAATAACAAAACAAAAACAAACAAACAAAAAACTTTGTTAATTATTATCTTGCCTCAAGTCCATATATGGAACTAATTCCATTAGGGCTTTACATTATAATTCCAAAATCTATATTCTGACGTTAGACTGCACTGAACACATAGATAAAAATATAGATCTGTGGCAGCATTCAGTGCTGTGAGGATGAATCCCTGCGCTGAGACTTTGATGTAAGGATGGCATAAATCCAGATTATTTCTTTGATACGGTGTAGAACGCAAATAAATACTCCTTTCCCAACACCCGATCGCACATATCCTCTATATACTTAGATAACACAAAAGCCAGTACATTTACCTTTGGTTCAGATAAGTTTCTTGCTGATAAATGTTGTTTCCTTTGAGCATTTTATTTATTTATTTTATTTTTTTTTTCTATGGTATAACATGAGTGTTTTCAAATGTTCTTTGAATCATAAAGCTGCTCTGAAGGGAATGCTGTCTGCTCTATTTGAACATTTTTCTTCTCAACTCAAGAGGAAACAAAATGTAAAATAAATCAGATTTCTCAGTGAATCACTGCTGTAATTTTGATAAACACAAACTGAATAATAAAAACAGCTGCTTTATTCAGTTCAGACTCAGGAAATGAAGTTCACACCACCAAGGCCCTTTTTTGTCTCAGGTATGGGTGATGAATGAAGGCCTGATCAGGGACAAATTAACCTCTGTAACTGCACAGATGCGGTTCGATCTTTGGGATACAAGGACACAGCCTCTGCCGCACTGTCACTGACTTAATGTGTTTACTATTCACACAGGATAGTAAAATACTCGAGTTCAGCGCACCAGAGGGGATGCAGCAAAGTCATTCAGTAAATGTTCCCCATTAGCCAGTGAAAAGTCACGTGCTCTGCGAAATGAATGGGAAAGGAGTGAACATGTTCAATCACTTCTGAACCTTTTTTTTTTTTTTTTTTTTTAATATTATTAATACAAACACACACAAAAACACAAACAAACACAAAAACATATAAATACAAAAAAAAAAAAAAAAAAAAACACACACACACACACACACATATACATACATATATATATATATATATATATATATATAAATCACTCATCAAATAAAGTGCTGTAGATTAATCATCCATTAAAGAGAAGTGAGATAGAAAGAAAAGGGAAAGACTTATAAATAAAAAAGTTAGGCTGTTAAATTCATGTCTACAACATTCAAAATTAAATTACTTGCAAAAAGCAATCAAACAGTGTACAAAATTACCCCAAACCACTTTAGTTTTTCTTTTTCCTTATGAAAGTTTCAGTTAAATCATTTCAATTATCTTAACTAGAGAGAACAAAAGCCATAGCTTCGTGTTTTATTGGCTACAACGGAGTCATACAAAAAAAAAAAAAAAAAAAAAAAATTAGTAGCCACTATGTGAACTATGTGAAGTAAATTAAATTTCTTAATTTAGCAGCTCAATGCATTTAGGCCAATTTAAGCCATTTTATCTTTGCGTGTGTTTGGCGAGAGTCTTTTGAGATTTATTGCTCAATTATTTTTGTTTTATCAGAAGCTTGAAATTTTAGGGAACATAATGGGTGTTTTTTTTTTTTTTTCTCATTAACTGCCTATTTATTCAGCTGCCGCAATGCAGAGAAGTGTTTCAAGGTAATTAAAGTCTTATTCACTCTCTGTCCTTACTAAATGTTGAAAATCTGCTCAGTTACATCTCAGTAATATGAAGCCTATCTTAATTTAATATGATTATAATTAAACTTATTTTAAACGTACTAAATTGCAACTTATTCATTACAAATGTGTAATTCTAAATATATTTAAGTATATGTAATTCAAGTCTACAGTACAGTAGAAATTACATTAAAATGTACTATAAATACTTGTCAATACATTCAGCAGTACACTTCAACCACATTTCAAAGATAAAAAACATAATTTTAAAATTGCATATAAAGATTTCCTTAAGACAACACTGTAAAATGTTGCTAATTGCCTTTAACATAAATGGAGAAATTGAATCAACAATGGACAACTTGTGTCAGATATGGCACAAAAGAAAAGAAAAAATAATGGCCAGACCTACATGAAATATTCTCTGTGTTCATCCTCTCATCCTCTTATCAGTGAGAATATTTCTCTGTGCAGCTCTGCTGAATGTGGAAAATAAAAAAAAATGTTCTTTTCTGTGTGCTCCGAGGATGTCTTTGTCTGTTGTCTCAGAAGACCTTACTCTGTTCCTGCTGTCTAGCAAACAAGGAAGTGTTATGCATTAAAAACGCTGATTTTATTCATTATTAACACACTTGTTTTCCTTCTTAACCCTTTCATTATTAGTAGGTAGTGTACTCTCTGGACAGTTTTATTGTGATATAAGAAAAGAAAAAATAAAGAGTGCATGCATTCTCTGTTGAGTGTTACATAATTTGCATTGCACCTTCATGTGTTCTTTTGGACAGTCTGACAGTTTTCCAGTGTTCAGTGATACATTATTAAAGGAGCAGTTCACCCCAAAAAAAATAAATTTGCTGAAAGTTTACTCACCTTCACACTATCCAAAATGTAGATGAGTTTGTTTCGTCATTGAAAAAAGGTTTAGAAAAAATGCAGAATTACATCACTAGCTCACCTATGGAACCTCTGCAGTGAATGGATGCCATCATAATGAGAGTCCAAACAGCTCATAAAAACATCCCTCCAGTCCATCAATTAATGTCTTGTGAAGCGAAATGCTGTGTGCTTGTAATAAACATTCACAATATCATATAATTTATAAGTCATATATGACCGTGATTTTTTTATTATTATTATACTGAAACTAAAAGCTTTTTCAATGTATAAAGAATCCTATACTTCAATGTGTATCAGTGCTTATAAACATGCTTGCCTTCACTTTACAATACCATAAAAAAAATAAAAGAAGCATTGTTTTTCATTTCATAGATTCTGACAGCAGTGTAAATATGTTAATAAATAATTTTCTTTCAGAGCACCATATAGATAACACATACTATGTGAGTACTGTCGCTGTGCTCGAACAGACTTTCATGTCTAGATTTCATCTTGTTGTTGAAGTGATGATTAAAGATCTGTGGTCTTTCATTATGCATTTTTTTAATGATTTTGAATTAATCTGTTTTTCTTTTAAGTGTGTCTTCGAGTGTCTTCTGAAGTATAATCAAGAATATGCTAATTTAACATTCTGTTTACTAAGATTATTATGTGCTCTTTAGCAATGATTCATTACAGCAACATCAGTCTGCTTTTTCTAGGGGTTCCTTATGGCAAAGAACAGGGCCAATATATGATAAACCAATTGTGACTGACAGTGACGTCTAAACCAATTAAGACTGCAGAACAAATTTTATAATTACTTTGTGATAAAAACAACTGAACAACATAACAATCCATACAAAAAACAATACACAAAACACTTTATTAAACCGTTTAAAACCTTCTGTAAAGTATTTGATTAAATTTACATTTATCAGACACTTTTATCCAAAGCGACTTACAGTGCATTCAGGCTATACATTATTTATTTTCATTTTATACCAGTATGTCTGTTCCTTGGGAATTGAACCCACAACCTTCTGCGCTGCTAATGCAATGCTCTACCACTGAGCCACAGGAGCACAAATAATCACTGTACTTAAAGGGATACTCCATCCCAAAATGAAAATTTTGTCATTATTCACTTACCCCTATGTTGTTGCAAACCCGTAAAAGCTTAGTTCGTCTTAAGAACACAATTTAAGATATTTTGGATGAAAACCAGTAGGCTTGAGACTGTCCCATAGACTGCCAAATAAATAACACTGTCAAGGTCTAGGAAAGTAAGAAAAGCATCATCAGAATAGTCCATCTGCCATCAGTGATTCAAGCGTAACGTTATGAAGTGACGAGAATACTTTTTGTGCACGAAGAAAACAAAAATAACGACTTTATTCAACAATTCCTCTTCTCTGTGTCTATCCAAATCAGCGTAGCGCCATTTTGACCAGTCTGACTAATTTCGCAAGCAGCGTAAGCTCTTCTGTGTCAGCCGCGCCACAACGGTACATTTTTTACGTGTATTTGCGCTTTGGTTTGAAAGCAAACAGCGCATTGGCACAGCGCGGCTGACACAGAAGAGCATACACCATCTGCATTCCTCACAGAATTGCCAAAATGGCGCTATGCTGATTTGGAGAGACAGATTAGTTATTTTTGTTTTCTTTGTGTACAAAAAGTATTCTCATTGCATCATAACATTACGGTTGAATCACTGATGGCAGATGGAGTATTCTGACGATGCTTTTCATATTTTCCTGGACCTTGACACTGTTATTTATTTGGCATCCTATGGGACAGTCTCAAACCTCCCGATTTTCATCCAAAATATCTTAAATTGTGTTCCGAAGATGAACAAAGCTTTTACGGGTTTGGAAAGACATGGGGGTAAATTATGTAGTTTTATCAGAATCAGAATCAGAATGAGCTTTATTGCCAGGTATGTTTACACATACGAGGAATTTGTTTTCGTGACAGAAGCTCCGTAGTGCAAAAGAATGACAGCGACAGAACAAAAAACACACAAAATAAAAGAATAAAAAATACAGAAAATACAAATCAGTAGGTAAGGAATGACAATATACAAATTGACAATTGTATGGCAGATATATTACAATGAGCAGTTATGTATGTACAGGTATATTATGTGCAAAAAAATAATAATTTAAGTGTACACTAAGTATGTGTGTTAGATAATAAGTGTATGTGTCTGTAAATATAAATAGTGTAATGTGTTCCACAGTTATTATCAAGTGTTCATTAGATGGATTGCCTGAGGGAAGAAACTGTTCCTGTGTCTGGCCGTTCTGGTGCTCAGTGCTCTCAAAAGATATTAGCACTCAATAAAGTGCTAATATCTTTATTGAGTATTAAAGATATTAGCAACTTTTACTTTCTACTTGACTGCATTTTTGAATAAGTAGCCTATATATATATATATATATATATGCTGTGTTCCATTACTAATAAGAAGTAAAAAACAATTACCCACCATTAACAACAAACAACAAAAACACCCTCCCAAGTTGGAGTTCTGACTCTGAATCTCAGAGGAATCGCAATAACTTCTACTTTAGAATCCAATATGGCTGCTCAGTGCATCAACAGAAGAGAAACAGTGGTAATATATTGTTTATTAGCACATAATGTTTGTCTGTGTTTCAAACTCAAACCCCTATTTGCAGACATCAGTGCTTAATTTGTAAATGCATAATTGGCGGAAACAAAACAGCAATTAAAAGGCACTGTGACTGACACTGACAATACAACTTCAGCTTTCCCGGAACATTCACAAAACGGTGATGCCACAACTATAAGAGCATCGTTCACAAGTTTCTGCATGAACCTAACTAGAGCCTAGGGCACAGGTTTTCAAACCCTGGGTCAAAAATATGTCACCAGGATGATTTAAGGAAAATGTACTTGTATGTAAGTTACATAAAATAATAATAAAATCAAAATTTGTTTTCATAAAAATAAAACACAGTCATAGCCTATATATAAAATACATATTTTTGCAAAATATTTCTGACATAATTAACAGATTTAACCCCTTTACTGTCATCCACATTTTTTTTCATTCACAAGAAAGTGCACTATCCAAACTTAAATTATTATAATTCATGAAAGCTTTTGAATACAGACCAATGGTTGTTCTCATTTTAAAGAAGACAATTAGCAGATTATTACAGAAGTTAAATCATTTAATAAAATTAAAGTATTAAAAAAGTTATAGAAGTTAAAATTTACTGTAAAAATACCATTTTTCTTTTATTGTGTGTGTGTATATATATATATATATATATATATATATATAGTTAAATATACAAAATTGCTATAAAATTAAAGCCATATGTCTACATAAGTTGTGTTCCAAATTTGAAGTTGATATCATTTTTTTTTTTTTTTTTTTTTTTTTTTTAATTGAGGTTCATGCAATTTTGTTTAGGCGTTATACCAAAAACAGCCACCGGGTGCCACCCAGACTCCTTTTTTTATTATTATTATTTTTTTATGCATTTCTTTCACAAATATATAATTTTCTCTCTCAATATTACATCTATCACAAAATCACCACCAAATATGGAATCTTGAGACTCAGACCTTTCCAACGAAACGTATTTTGTCAAAATTATAACAAAAGTTTTGATTCGAATACATTTTGTAATATGAAACCCCCGCTATGGGGGAGGAGTCGCTAAAATATTTTGAAATACCATTTCTATAGTAACGCAATGTCCGATTTCAAAATGGTTTTCACAGGATATATTTTGAGATTTTAAGATTTCAAATGGTATTTAACTTATGATGATTACTAAAACAAGAGATAGGGAAAAATGCAACGAAATAAAGACTTTTTGTGACAAAGGTCAGAACTCCTGTTATGATGTAGATTTGTCATAGACTCTTGGTGCACACTTGTAATAAATTAATCTATTAATGTTCCTACATAATTTGCAACAAAATAAGTAACTAAGGCATCCCACATATGGGATGGTTACAGTTAAGGCAGATGTGAGGCTTGGTGCTCCACAAATAAGTTCACGAAAAGGAAACCGAGATGACAGAATGTGCATCCTGTTTGTTTGCTATATTTTACAAATGCAAAAACATTTCTGTTTGTATTGTGAGTGTGCAAAAATTAGAGTAAACATTTTGCGGTTTCGAATTATGTTTTAATCTTATCTGTATGACAAAAACTGATGGAGTTTTTTTATGTTTCAGCTGTTCGATCGTGCAGGCAGTTTGCACGCTCACACACCACATATTCTAGCAATGCAAACTTAAAGGGATAGTTCACCCAAAAATGATAATTAGCCTGTGTTTTACTCACCCTCAAGCCATCCTAGGTATATATGACTTTCTTCTTTCAGTCAAATCCAATTGAATTTATATAAAAAATTGCCCTGGCTCTTTTAAACTCTGTCATTGTAGTGGGCTGGTGTTTCTGTGCGTTTTTGCATGCGTTTTTGTAAGAAAAATATCCATATTTCAAACGTAGTAAACACTTTTCTCTCACTTCCGCTGACTGTCATATATAGAAGTGTTCCAGAGAATGTCGTAGGACGTATGCGTTGGATGCGCACCTCTGAGATATAATAGTCCCACAAATTAAGGTAGAAAAGTTTCCTTACTTTAGCGAACGAAAACCAGTCTCCTCTTGGCTGATATCGAAATCCTCTGACATTTTTCTTTACAAATCCTTGTTTTGTGCTTCTAATTCATGACTGGCATTTTGTTTTGTTCTCTCTTCACATTTGTCACTAAGCAGGCAACTCTGACGTCCTACGGCATCCGCCGGAACTGCTTGACAGATAGCGGAAGTGATAGAAAAATGTTTATTACATTTGAAATATTGATATTTTTCTGACAAAAATGCAAGGATTCGCTACAGGAGGCCTTCATTCACCCCCCGGAGCCATGTGAGGTACGTTTTATTATGGATGCGCTTGCTTTACTGAACGTGTTTTGGACTTTTAAACAGAAACACCCACCCATTACAATGATAGAGATTAGAAGAGCCAGGACCATTTTTAATATAACTCTGATTGGATTCGACTGAAAAAAGAATGTCATATACACCTAGGATGGCTTGAGTGTGAGTAAAATACAGGTTAAATTTCATTTTTGGGTGAACTAACCCTTTAACATCAAAGTCTGTTCATTATCAAAATGAAATACAGTCAACCAAACATATAAAAGTTTACACTGGTCAATTTAAATAGTCCGTAGTATGATCTGTGCTGTTCAGTATAAACACCGGTGAATAACTCTCTCCAAATGTTCCGCTGCTCACAAAACAATAAGCAGCAAGCACCAATCAATGAGAGCAATTTAGAACTTAAGAAAGCTGATTGGTCAAAAATATGTTGAGGACCAATACATAACCTCCAAATACATCTACATAAATCTGCACTCACTCTGACTCGTATGCATGCACACAGTCACGATCGAATGCACTTGTTAATGCCGGATCTTTAAGAACAAGTACCAGAACACAACAATCTATAATCTGACATTTGCTGGAACAGGATCCGGCAGGAATCGGTTCAAATTAAGCACTGGTGGACATGATACTATGGCGTAGTTTGTTACTTAATCTGTAATTTAATCGACTTCTATTGCTACCATTGGACGCGTCCATCTTGGCTTTCTGACTTCTTTACTGGAACACTTGGGTGTGACATCATTCCCAGCTCCGACATCTGACTTCCAAGGTAAATCGAAGGCAGCAGTACTCTTTACTCCACTACATTTGTGATGAGTAATGCAATTACTAGTTACATTTTCAATAGCAACTTTTTTCCGTAGTAGTTTATTTCTGCTGCAAGACAAGTGATTTCATCATCTACAGGGCAAAACTTGTGTGTTTTGCCCTTACTCACCCAAACTTTGAAAAGAAAAGTGTAAACGCGCTTCTGATCGGAATGTTATCCAATCAGCGTGTCCTGTCCAGAGGTAGTTGAGGATGCATTGTGATCGGATCTCAGTGTAATGTAAACGCAATCCAGCCACGTGTCTGCATTCGCAGGTGGACGTCACGCAAAACCCCGCCCCCTCTCTCGTGAACTGTCCGAAGAGAGACGGAGAATACCCGTGTGGACCGCTAGTTAGACTCCTACACTTGTCTTTGATTCGTAAAATGTGTTGTGACTGAAAATGCTTTTCAACAGAAAACCCACCACTTCAGGTCTACAGACTTATTTAAATATTGCGCAGGAAAGACAGATCTGATTAGTTATCCAGATAGAGAAGTCAGCTGATGTTACCAAGTGTAAACACGCCGTGTTCTGATTGACTAATGATCCGATCTGCTTGATCGGATCACGGTGATCGTATGTTAAAGGGATACTCCACCTCAAAATTAAAATTTTGTTATTAATCACTTACAACGTTGTCGTTCCAAACCCGTAAAGCTTCGTTCGTCTTCGGAACACAGTTTAAGATATTTTGGATGAAAACCGGGAGGCCTGTGACTGTCCCATAGACTGCCAAGTAAATAACAGTGTCAAGGTCCATAAACGGTATAAAAGTTGCGTCAGAATAGTCCATCTGCCATCAGATGTGTAATATAGGTTATATGAAAGGACAGGAACACTTTTTGTAAGCGAAGAAAACAAAAATAATGACTTTATTCAACAATTTCTTTGTTAATGGTCTCCTGTGTCTCTCCATATCAGCCTATGCTGTGTATGCTCTTCTGTATCATCTGCACCACAAGGATGCGCTGTTTCTACGTGTATTTAGCTTTGATTTGAAAGAAAACAGCGAATCCGCGGATATATATATATATATATATATATATATATATATATATATATTATATATTATTGCCCAAAGTGGCATATTTGGGACACATTGAGACTCAGGGCAACATATTACTCTTGAGCAACTAAAAACAAAGCATTTAGTAAAACCACATATGGTTACTGGTGTTGTGCAAATATTTGGACTTTCGCTCCAAAAGGATGAATGCCAACTAACAGAATAGACAGAGCAGAAATAATCATACAAATCATGTTCAGTAAAATACATCGATGTTAACAAGTCTTTTTGTTTATGGGTTCAGGTTTGCTGTGTTAAGGCTGGAATACACTACATGATTCTTGCTGGTCTGGAAGAGTCAACGATAGTTGTCGAAAGTCAGAGCCAGTCTGCAGATTTTTGGTGGTCAGAGTTGATAGATTTCACAGACTCCGGTATTTTACTTGTTTTCATTTCTCATGTGTTTCCTAGCAATGAGGCATTTTTCTTTCTGCATGAGTTTGTTGTGTTTGGAACAACGTGAAAGTCAGGAAGTGTGTGATCTTGAGTTGTTTAGTGTATGATGCCCAGTTTTTCTCTTTAACTCTTTCCCCACCATTGACAGAATTTTCTGAGACAATGGCTGCATCCAAAATCGCATACTTCCCTACTATGTTTCAAGTTTATGCGGTAGGAGGCGCTATTACACATGTTATGAAAGAGTACTAAATCTCTGCATCAAACACAGCCAAAGCAGAAACAAGTGATTATGTATGCAGAAGTTGCAAATGTAAAATAAGATTTAACATTAAACAGCATATAAATCAAAATAGTCTATGAAATGTCGACCCAGAAAGTGGTACAAAACTGTGCAAGTTTTGGGAGTGTTGATGGAAGCGATACTCTTTATCGATCTACTGATAAAAAAGTATGCATAAAGACAGAATTAATTAATTTATTTAGTTGTTTATGTATGTATGTATGTATGTATTTATGAGGCTCTGTTCTTGCTATTGGCATGTTGCTTGTTCAGATATTCGTACAACAAAATATTCTGGAGGCCATAAAAATTAAGTGAAAATTATCAAAAATGCTTTTATCACATTGCGCAGTGGACGAGGATTCGATTTTAACTACAAACATACATAAAAAAAGTTTTAAAAGGCTGCAAACATGGCAGATATACGCGACCGATGGACAGGTAGAAAAAAAGGAATTTGACTGTTAAATGATCTGTATTTAACCTGATGAAAATATGAATTTAATGTTATCCACATTTTAATTCATCTGCAGCAACACTGTGAACTTTTATAATTTTATATATTGACACGTTGCTTGTTCAGATATTCGTACAACAAAATATTCTGGAGGCCATAAAAAAAAGTGAAAATTATCAAAAATGCTATAGCAGTGGCTGCCAACTTAAAAAAAAAAAAAAAAAAAAAAATACAAATACAAATAAATAATGGTTAGAAAAAAATAATACAAATCAAAATCAAAAAGGTTAACCATTTACATAGACTACAATTCACAATACTGTTACTAGAATCACAAGGGTAGTTAAAGTTAAGTTCAAAATTTTAATGATTGAGTGGATTTAATGATTCAAAAGCAAGACTTGCAATAAATAAATACATAAATAAATACAAATAATAATAATAATAATAATAACAAAAAAAACAAAAAAAAAAATAATAATAATAATAATAATAATGACAAGTAAAGTTTGTGAACAAACCTTAAATTTGGTTTGAGAAAGACTATTTGAGGTGCAAAAAGCTTCTAGTTTGAAGGTGTTCAGCTGAAGAAGTCTGAAGTTTGAATAAAGAATAGTAGAGAGAGATTAGACCGATAGATAGATAGACAGATAGACAGATAGATAGATAGATAGATAGATAGATAGATAGATAGATAGATAGATAGATAGATAGATAGATAAAGATCATTCTTTGATAAGCTGACTTCAATTTTGCAATCCTCAATTGAAATTTACTTTTTTTTTTTTTTTTTTTTTTTTTTTACTACTGTGTTAATTTGGCTCAGAATTTGAGCACAGAATAAAGAAAAAAATGCTTAAGTTAGTGGCATGACCAAAAACTAACTGTCAAAGGCCACACTCAGGTCTAACAAGACAAGACTGACACAATTTCCATTGTCAGCTTCCAATAAATATGTGACCCTGAACCTCAAAATCAGTCTTAAGTCGCTGGGGTATATTTTTAGCAATAGTCAAAATAAATAAATAAAATTACAAAAACAAAACAAAAAAAAAAAAACATTGAATGGGTAAAAATTTTAGATTTTTCTTTTATGCCAAGAATCATTAGGATATAAAGTAAAGATCATGTTCCATGAAGATATTTTGTAAATAGTCTACAGTAAATATATTAAAACTTAATTTTTGATTAGTAATATGCATTGCTAAGAAATCATTTGGACAACTTTGAACGTGATTTTCTCAGTATTTTGATTTTGTGCACCCTCAGACTCCAGATATTTGACCAGTTCTGAACCCTGACTGAAACTTAGCCATTATGTTAATCTCTGCCAAAAAAAAAAAAAAAAAAAAAAAAAAAAAAAAAAAAAAAGAAGAAGATAGCCGACAAAACACAGCTTTTTCTAGGATTTTTACAATAAAAGGAAGTTAAGAAATTGGATGAAAATTTTGAAGTATAAATGGATCTATGCGAGGATTCTTTAAGAAGGGCTCCACTACCGCATGTTTCAAACTTGGTGGCACACAACCCTCAGCCAGACTTTTGTTTATGATTAATAAAATGTGTGGACCAATACTATTCAAAACTTATATAAAGAGACTTGTTGGGATCACATGCGTTTGTAGATGAAGTGACTTTTAACATACCAATGATCTCAGTGATTTCCGAAAGTGACATAATCTTAAAAGCTCTAAAGGAGCCTAAGAAAGCAGCATCAACTCCAAGCTTTAGCTTCATTGGTGAAATTGCAGAATGAATATCAACAATTTTATAAAAAAAAAATAAATAAAAAAAAATCTCTCACAATTTGCAACTTAAGACTCAAGACAAACCATGACTGAAGGCTCTAAAATGGAGTTAATAGTATTAAAAAGCACACGAGCCTGGTGAGAATATTTTACAATAAATTTCAGGAAGCATTTTTTTCTGAAATTAGTCAAAGAATCCCTCAGCGTAATATTAAAAATCTGCAACTTATCCTTCTTCCATTTCCTTTCCGCGCATCTACATTCTTGTCTTAATGACCATATCATTTCATTTACCCATGGAAGAGATTTGACTTTCCAATGTCGAATCTTTACAAGGAGTAATATGGTCCAGTATATCTGAACAAACAGAGTCAAACAGTAAAGACAGCTTATTTGTGTCAAAGATAGGAGACAGACTATCAAAAATCTCAGCTGAGGATCTAAAAGCTTAAGCAAATGCTATTACTGTAGATCAGGGGTAGGCAGCGTTGGTCTTGGAGTGCTGATGTCCTGCAGAGTTAAGCTCCAACCCTGAAAAACCTCACTTGTCTGTAGCCTTGGTAATCCTGAACACCTTGATTAGCTTGTTCAAGTATGTTTGATTAGGGTTAGAGCTAAACTCTGCAGGACAGCGGCACTCCAGGACTGACGTTGCCTATCCCTGCTGTAGATGATGTAATGCTATGAGAACAATATATGGGATTTATATATTTATATATATATATATATATATATATATATATATATATTATATATATATATATATATATATATATATATATATATATATATATATATATATATATATGGGATTTTGGCTAACAGGTTTATGATCAGAGAAATAATTATCAGTAACCATAACATTATTGACAAAAGTACCAGTCCCTAAAATCAAGACCAGCATGTGACCATGGTGATGCGTAGATTCATTCACATATTGCTGAAAATTAAAAGAGTCAATAAGATTTAAATCTCCTTTTGTTTTAAAATCTGTTCAGATTTTTTTTTTTGTGAACACATTTTTTTTATTTATTTTTTATACATACAACAAACATCACAAAAACAACAACAACAGACATCATCTATATATTCTGAACCATTATACATGCTCCATGAATAACTCCGAAACATACAAGGTGATGAGCCAAGTTTTCAGAGGTTAAACTGAGGGTTAGACCACACACTCTCCCAAGTCGATAGATAAACCAAGGTCAGATAATTCCCGATTTCAAACAGATTTGACAGAAAAAAAAAAAAAAAACATTGTAATGCTATCAACAATTCCACCACACACCGAGGAAACAGATGATCGACCAGATGGCGCAATCCAAACCCGCACAAAATGAGATCTCCTTAAAGTAACTCTATATGCCAAACCACCCGAGTGCGCAATCCTTTTAAAATTCAAATAAAATAAATAAATATATTAGCGTCTGTTGTATAAAATAAAAGTAGCACAGAAAAAGGAATGACAAACAACTTTGAACAAGAACTAAAACAGACCGCACATTACCAAGAATATAGGTCTGCCTAAGAAAGAAAAAAAAATAAAAAATATGTGGATACGTAACCGATCCACACCAGTGTAAAACCTATCCCCCAAAAAGCCCAGTGTCAAGAACTAGTAATCAAACCTTCTCTCCATTAGCTCCAAAAAAAGATTTCAAAGCTTATCAGTCGTAGACAAGATTGCAGGATAGAAGATCACAGCAGAAACTTGTCCATGTCCACCTTGTTATTCTCCTCTCCTGGGCATTTAAGATGCCTTCTTCTGTGCAGTGAGCTGATAAAATCCTCTGCTTTCTGAGAAGAGTCGAACATCATCTGCTCACCGTTGTGTCATAGTTTAATTATAACCGGATAGATGAGAAACAGCTGCAGACCCAGTGTTGTCATTCTCCTAATGACTGGGTTGAAGTTCCTTCTCCAGGCAGACGTGGCTGGACTGAAGTCAAGAAAAGACAGCCGCGTGACATTATCCTGCATATATTTCACCGGCCATGCACCCCTCACAACCACCAATATCTCCTACCATCCCACCAAACTAAACACAAGAAAAATAATAGTACATACCTTCTCTTACTTAATACACCTTCCATCACAAACGGGATGAGCCTGCTCAATCTCAATATCGCGTCCTTTCAGTACAGGAATACACTTGGAAAGATTATCTCTGAGAAAGCCAGCTGCATCGGAGCCTTCCAGCCCCTCTGGTAACCCCGCCAGTTGTACATTATTTCTCCTGCTCCTATCCTCCATGTTTGTCACTTTATCGGTAAGTTGTTTTAGCTGCTTTCTCTGGGTAATGACTGTTCTCCTTTCCTCACGTGCAGCTGCTTGAACGGAATCGACCTGGTCACGTGTCTGTTTCACTGCGATGGTTAGCTTTTCAACTTCTGCTTTTAGCTCTTTTACAGAATTGTTGGTCGCTAGTATGTCCATATGTAGGTCACCAGTGTTGTGTGTAACGCGTTACTAAGTACTAAGTAACGTGTTACATTAACGTAACTACTTTTTCGGGTAAAAAGTAGTGTAACGCGCTACTACTGAAAATTTGGTAACGAAACGTAGTTCATTTTTCAATTCGGCGCAACGTTACTTTTCCCATGGTTAGATTTGACAGTGACACTGCCATCTGCGTGCTTGCGCAATAGTTACAAGTTCCACACGGTACGTGACAGAGGCTGGTAGCAGTCTGCAAAGCAATCATGGCAAGTGAGAAGCAGCCGACGCTAACTTTTGAGGGATGGAGGTATTCCCACTACTTCAAACTCGTTGAAACTAAGGAGAGGAATGTGAGTGTAAGGTGTACACTGTGTCCTGGCGAGAAACTTTTGTCCACTGCCGTTAACTCAACTGCCAACCTCACCAAGCATTTGAAAGGAAAACATGCTAACATGAAGCTTGTCGCTCAAGATCCCCGGTGGGGAAATGATGATATGTCGAGTCCAACGCCAAATAAGCAGCTAAAACTTCATTTTCACCACCAGGAGGTAACTAAACAAGAGTTGGACAAACTTGTCGTTTCGTTCATCGTCGATGAAATGTTGCCCATCAATACTGTCGAATCTCCAACTTTCCGAAAGATACTTAGCAAAATACCTACAACAGGAGACAGGCGCCCATGGTCAGATCGTAGAACTTTCACGGGCTATCTGGACGAATGTTATCTAAAAATGGAGATTGAATTAAAGAAAACGTTCGAGAGTTTGCAGTATGTTTCAACCACTGCGGCTATATGGAGTAGCCATAACCGAAGCTTTCTGGGAATCACTGTGCACTGGATCAATCCACGCAACTTGAATCGTGAGAAAGCTGCCATCGGCAAAAGAATAAAGGGCAGCAGGCATACATATGATGTCATAGGCTTTGAAAATGGAACAGATTCACTCAGCGTTTGGCCTTTCACATAGGATCACCGCCACCGTTACAGACAATGGGTCGAATTTTATTAAAGCTTTTAAGATGTATGCACCCCCTGAGCCTGACGAGGAGGAGGATGAAGAGCAAGATGAGCAAGGTGTAGTTTTCACAGATGTGGAAGAGTTGCTTGAAACCACAGAAGGACAGTTTTCTCTTCCCCCGCATTTTAGGTGTGCTTCGCATACGCTCAATTTGATCTCATGCAATGACATCGACAAATGACTGTCATCCAACAAAACTGACTCAAAATCTGTGTACAGGAGTGCAACGGTGAAGTGTGCTGCTCTTTGGACAAAGGCAACCCGTTCTACCGTGGCCTCTGAGATTGTCGATGAAATCTGTGGGAAAAAAATTATCGTGCCTACATCCACAAGGTGGAATTCCTTCCACGATGCCTTGTCCCATATCAGTGACATCCCGGCCGAAGATTTGAATACGCTTTGTACTGGAATGGACATCAGAGGCCCGACAGAGCGCGAACATCTATTCCTAAAGGAATACTGCAGTGTTTTGAAACCGATGACAGTAGCACTGGATATCTTGCAAGGCGAAGAGAACTGCTACTATGGTAGTCTTCTACCAACCCTGGAGAACCTGATGTCAAGGACGCTCGCACTCCAAAATGGACTTTCAAGGATGACAGCAGACCTTCCGGGTGTAATTGTACAGGTAAGCCAATTCTTAATAGCCTATCTGAAAGTTAGCTACAGGCCTACGTGTTGTATCCTAGACATTAAAGATTCAGTTTCATATTTATGTGTAAATAAAAGAAATAAAAAATTTATTTCATAAGTCGTATGTCTGAAAACTAAGCTTATGTCTTCTATATCATTTTGTCCTAGGCTATCAAGACGCGATTCGCACCGGTGTTGGAGAGTAGGGAAGCTTTATTGGATGCCTTGACATTGCCGAAATTTAAAGTTCGGTGAATAGGGGGAGCGGAGCGGAGAGAAGCGGCGCGTGCGCTGCTCATCGCGGAGTGTCGCACTCTACCCCATGATGCAGAGCCGGCTGAGAATTAAAACAGAGAAGTTGCCGCACACAGCAGCGCCAATGAGAAGGACTTTTTTTCTTTTGGTGAAAAAAAATGGAGGAGGAAGACGCAATGGCCTTTAGTGCAGACTCAGAGGTACTTGAGGACATGAGATCAGGCTCAGAGTTAGAAGTTCACAACCGTTTCCCCCGAGTGAAAGCTGTGTTCATGAAATACAACACTGCCACACCATCCAGTGCACCGGTGGAAAGGCTGTTCAGCCTGGGAGATCTTGTGCTTACCCCCAGAAGAAACAGACTTTCAGATAAACGTTTTGAAAGACTGCTCCTGATGAGGTATAATCACCCATTTTGTGCTGATGTGGAATAGGTTGCCTGCCACCCATCCTATAGACAACTCAAGCCTATGCCTAATATCCTCTTTTCTATTTGCCCATCATACTGTGAAGTAGGGCCAGCATATTCAGTTAACATAGCCTTTTTAATTCTGAGGCTAGTCATGCTTTAATTTGTGCTTGATTTTATTTTGGCTAAAATGTCTTTGCCTCTAAACTGTATTGTGCCATTTTATTTTATTTACACAAGCCATCGACATCAAGCCATTTTTAAGTTATTATTTTTTCTGTTGGATTTAGATGAGGCATGCATGTTTTATTTTGAGACATATGACCAATTTTGAGGTTACCATGTTGTTCCTAAGGAGCTTATTGATACTATTTTTTTTTTTAATAAAGAGCACAAAAGAAATACCTGTTATGTCCTCCATAGTATAACTTTATGTAGGCCTACACATTTAGGAACAGATATTGGGTTCTGCCCAAATTCAAGCAACATAAAAGTAACGTAAAAGTAACGAGTAACATAAAAAGTTACTTTCCAAAGGGGCTAACTAAGTAAAGTAACGGATTACTTTTTTAAAAAGTAACGAGTAACGAGCAAACACTACTTTTTAAAAGTAACTTCCCCAACACTGTAGGTCACGCAAAACCGGGGTCAGTACAGAGTCTATCGCATCTCTTATTGACGAGTCCTCAACCAAATCCAAAGTACTTTGCTGCTCTTTAAGTGCTAGCTTTATACCGTTATTAATGGCTCCGTCGAGATCTTCTTTAGTGATGGTGGAATCTTTGTTTTTTGTTTTTTTTCTCTACTGGCGATTGCTCAAACACTCTTTTCCAATTGTCCTTGACCATTGCAGTTCTCATGATGGAGTAAATAGAAAGTGGTTTGAAATGTACTATCAGGATTGTAGAATATTTGACAAAGTGAGCAGAGTGAAGGACCATACGTGCACCGCCGTCAAAGGGTCAAATGATCTCCAAATCTTTTCCGATTTTAACGGAGTTCCAGGAACACAATCTAATTGAACTGTAGACTATTCTCCAACCCTTTCCTGCTTCCATGTCAAGACAATATCTCTGATTGTTGATTTGTGACTGCCTGAATGGACAAAGGTCGAAATTGAAGTGGTGGCCCATTAAGATGGGACTGAACATACTAAATTCAACACTTCTGGATGAGTTGTTGGGCAACATGGCCTTTAAGGTTAATCTACCCTTAAAGCTTTCTTCATGCTCTAAGTCTCTAAGTAGTAGATACTCATACTAATGTGTGTATTTGTTCTGACTTCCATTGAGAAACTGTGCAGCTAAAGCTACAGCTAACATTTTCCACCAGTGAAGGAGCAGCAGCTTTCATGGTCTGTTTCTTTACCATTCGTTTTCCCCTCCTCATGTGATGTGGCATGGCGGGCCAAATTGAAGGTCACCACTTTTGGTTTGGGTATATTTGTATTAATTTATGAAAAACTTAAACTTATTTCAGTTAATTACCAGAACAACATTTCTAATTTGTGTAGTTTAAGTTGAAGAATAACTGAAAATAAATAAAAACTAAAACTGAATTAACACTGAAATACATTAAAATGCATTAAAGAATACATTAAATCGTAATAGTTAAAAGAGACAAAAGTACATAACACAATTACTTAAAACTAAAAACTTTTACAAAGCAAATTAACTTTCATGTGTGGAACACATGAAGAAATCCCATACTTTGATGCAATTACAATTCCAAGGCTGAATATTATTGCTTTTATAAATCCAATGCTTTATAGTCTGTGGCACTGGTCTTATATGGACATCGATTATGTTGTTTAGTGACTACATGCAAGCAGATAGTATTTAAAGTCTCTCTATACACAACATGCTCAATATCCAAATCAAACCAATGCCACAGACTATAAGCCTTTGGATTTATCAAGGACATCTTTCTCAGACAGCACTGACACTTTAAGAGTCCAATGTTATTGGTAGTGCCTTTTAAAAGAAAAGCCACACATTCTTTAAAAACTTTCACAATTTCTATGCATTTTAAATTCCAATCCCACTTTGAATTGCCCTTTTTTTTTAGATGAAAGTGAGTCAAGCATGTTTAAATGACCATTGGAAGTAAGGTAAGTGAAGATTGCCATTCATAGCCTTGGCCGAATCTTTCTCAACCCCTCTAAAGTGTTCCTATTTACCTGAAGATATTCATCACACTCTTCCTCCTTACTCCAGCTGCTGTGAAAGGGGCTTCTGAGACATGGCAAAGATAAACTAAGCCAAGCGTTAAATTGGCTTTTTAGGGGAAATGAATAAATAAATTTGAGGTACTGGTCCCTTGGCAGTGCACATCTTGTCGTGCTTACATTTGTACAGAGAGGGCTGCCAACTTGAATTGCCTGTTTAGACACACAAACATGCCATTTGTGCTGTATTTTACTATAGTTAATTAACATTATACCTTCTTTTGTTTTGAATTTATTCTGTCAGTTGGTACATGATAGGTCTTTGCTACCCAGAGACCCTTGCTGGCCACATACACACTGCAAAGTTATGACACTGCAAAATTGATTTCCATTATTTTACCATACTTTTGTATTTTCAAACATGTACACATTTATGTGGAGCACAAAATAGTAGTTTGTTTGTGTGTGTAACAAGTAGTCCAATGTAGCCAAGTTTAAGAACCCAAGTGCAGATTTATTCCAAAAGTAATCCAATATACAAACTTAATCCAAACAGAGACTTGACATGAATAGACTTGACTCACCAACAGCAGGTTACAACATCAATACTGGACAGGAGACCATGGCAACATAAAGGCTATTTATATGAAACAATACAGGTCACATGACAAAACCAACCAATGAGAGACAGGACACATGACTAAGACAACCAATCAGAACATGACACAATGAACAAAGGAACCAAAAGCAGGAGTACAAAAGGGCAAAGGAACCACATGAAAAGACATGAAAACACTAAACAAGCCCCCCCAACACACACACACAAAAAAAAAAACCCTTACATTGTGTTTTTGTTTTTTATTATTACTATTGTTATTATTATTATTATCATTATTGTTGTTGTTGTTGATATTATTATTATTATTATTATTATTATTATTATTATTATTATTATTGGCCCCATTGAGTTTAATTGTATGGACAACATTTATTAAAAATAATTTATTTTGTTTTGAAGGTTAAATAATGAGCATGCTGATAATTGATGAGAGTAAGTAATGACAGAATTTTCATTTTTGTGTGAACTGTCCCTTAGTTAACCTCAATTAAAAGCTAAGGTTAGTTAAACACTAAGCCATTATTTATTGTCTTTCTGTTGTGTGTAATAAATAAAACTGAAATTTAATATAAACAAATATAAACTTGCACATCAATAATTGTTATGTTAATGGCTTTGCAATGTGTGTATAAATCATTACTTAAATTTCAGTCTGTTCCTTACTCAAAGTCATATGAATGACGTACTGTAAACAAAACTTTCATAGTTTTTATGGCCTTTTTGAAGCTTGCAAGTCTGAGGGACTCTAACTATTACAAATCATCACTTTTTGATTCAGAGAAGAAAGTCATATGGGTTTGAAGTAAGTGAGTAAATAGTGAGAGAAGTGTTATTTTTGTATAAACCATATATTTAAGCAGAGAGACAGTTTTTTAAAGCACAGTGAATTTAGAGGCTCTTGCAATGGAGAAGACCATCTGTCCATGAGTCAAAATCCCAGAGCTGGTCGTGCTCAATCATTCCTTGATTAGAGCCTCATGAAGATGGACTGAACAAGTTGTTATAAACTGCACTTCCATTAAAGCTCCATCCTGCAACCATGGCTGAAAAATGCCCTGCAAAATCCTGCAAAAATGCCCAGCACACATTTGAATATTTGGGTTGAACTGTTCTGGAACAGTGTTGAAATACAACTTAACCACTGATTTCTAGTGGATCTCACCACTCACCTTCGCGGCTCTGCCCCCGCAGTTCCTGTGTCACACTCTCCTGCTGCCAATGCACCATCGCACCTTGGATCACCCGTGAGACTAGTCTCTTCCCGGATATCTCCCTGACCTTCCAGATTCTCCGTTCCACCTGTCTTCGTGTTCATTGTTTGTGTTGTCATTTAATAAATACACTAACTCGCACTTGCTTCCTCACCTTCTTGAAAAACGTTACAACAACATGGCACCAGTGGCAACAGAGAGAATAAAAGTTACGCCTTCATTCTTTGCATGAACATTTGGGTGGTGTTATGCACATCTTCCCACATAGTGACGTAGAGATGTTGGGGCGTGTTAGAATGAGCTGTTTTAGAGGGGTGTGGTTGACTCTTAACTTTTATAAATAATATCTCTTTGGATTTGGATTTGAGACTTTAGTCTTTGCATCTTTACAGATCTCACCAAGAGGTTGTAACACTCCAAAGAGATCTGGGCCGAAACTGCTTGCTGTCTGGGTTTAAACTGATTAATTTTCCTTCTTTATTGTGCTCTATATTAAATGTCTATTATGATGAACTGTCATAATATAATCTGTCTCCCCACAGTTTTGTAATGATCGAACAGAAAATAAAATCGCAGTGTGCTCATCATTTGGCAAAGGATGTTTGCGGGGCGGTATTCCACGCAAAGCGCAGTGTTTACATGCACAGCTGATGATTGACGTCTCAGGGTGGCTCCATTCGCAGTTGGTTCACAGCTGTGAGTTTAACCTGCTTATTGACCTGCTTATTCACTACAACTCTGTATCCAGTTTAAGCTGCATACATTTTGTTCTTGCACTGATGTTATGTTTGAAGCAGTTTTGCACTTTGATAGTCAGTTTGAGATAATATGACTATATAACTATATTTTATTATTGTGATATCAGATAGTTTACAAAATCAAAATCATTTTTGTCATTGAAATGACTTGGAAAATGTGTCCCAAATCAACCTGAATTCACCCTACTCTTTGACATCATAAGTGCATAACAAAACCTGTTTTTGTTTGAACCAATTTTTTCTCAGGAAAAAAAAAATAAAAATGTTCAACTCTGTTTGCATTTTCAGATCAACTGCAAACTGTTCCAGAGCAGTGTCCCTTTAACTGAAAATGTAGATTGAGCAAATTTAGTTTTTCTCTTAGGCACTATACAGTTCTGTATTGTTGCACCTCTTGTAGAGATCCCTCTACTACTCTGTTTTACTATGACATATAATATCTGGAGCAAGCTTATTGATGCGTTTAAAAACCATTTTAATAAGAGGCAAATCCATAAAATTTGCCAAAACTAAGCAAACTGTATTTTTGTAAAATGTTACAATGATGCCATCTGATTGATTTCTTGTCTGAAATTCTTAAGGTTTGCTCATACTGTATAGGGATCTAACAGGTTTAAAAGTCAATTGAGAGACCTGACTCCAGACAATCATGCAATAAGACATATGTGAGAAGACCAGTGCATGCATACTGTATATAACTTAGCTGTTTTAAGTGATAAATGCGGTCCGATCATATAAAATCAATTCAGGTTTGTTCTGATGGTTTTACAAAGGCTCTTTACATGCACATCGAATTTTAATTGAGAATCCAAAATAACACCTACACCTTTTAATCACTAACTGTTTCTATTGCCTTTTGGTCGATCATAATTGTAAAACCACTAATTTCTTTCCTTCTGATTGAGAAACACACTGAAACAGTTTTTGAAGAATTCAAAGTCAAGCAGTTATTTTGCAACCACTGTGAAACACCAGTCATTTTATTTGTTAATATATCTGCTGCTAAGTGTGGACTCTTTTGTAATGTAAATTGTAAAATAATAATAATAATAATAATAATAATAATAATAATAATAATGAAATTAGTTTCAATGTAACTAGCTACTTTTTGATAGAAACTTGTAGTGTAGCTACTGTAGCTACTTTTTCAGAAGGGTAGCTTGACTGTAGCTTAACTACTTTAATTTACGAGTAGCTTGTAGCTGATCAAGCTACAGTTTCAGAGTAGCTTCCCCAACAATGGCATCCGGACGCTTGTTCAATGGCCAAGGTAATGCAAGTATCGTACATTTAATTAAACGAAACACAGGTTTAGTATAAGGTGTACCCCATTGTAAAAAAGCGCTGATGGTTTCACTCATGTGGTTAACTGAATCTTTTTCCATAGCTGCATTATCTGGTTTCTCTAATGGTTTCATTCATCCACTGCAACTCTGCCCATGTACGGTATGATTGTTTGTTTGGATTAGTTATGTGTTAGTGTGTAGTTAATAAAACTTTTGTGCACAAATTACATGAGTTTCTGGTTCTGTCACCGCTTGTGAATATTGTCCCTTTTACGAACCAATCTATGCTACATTTTCTAATGCATTGGGTAAGAAAGTTATTTTCTATGGCCATAAAAATATCCTTTCTTAGAGATTATATGAAATAAAACTGAATGTTCGCTGGATGAACAGGGGTGCATTTCCCAAAAGCATTGTTAGACAAATATGGTCGCAAGCTCCGTCATTACAAACATGGTTCAAATATTCAGTGTTTCCTGAAACCATAGTTCAAACAAACATTTGCAAACAAAATTTCGCAAAATTACGTGGTTGGAACTACAGCTCTCGACCTGTTATTAGAAGCATATTTTATTGATAGTTAAGACATATGGGCTTAAATAAATCTCAAGTCTCAAGGTTACTCCTTCAATGTCCTTCTCTTCGGCTCTGCAGAAAGACTGTGACTTACCTGTGCTGTGCCCATCACCAAGATCTCCGTGTGCTCTAAGAACTGTAGACTGGAAACTGGGTGTCTCAGATAAGACTGTTCTCATGCACTCTCTGCCACATTCACCTGTTTTACGGAGATACCTCTGTTGATATGAGTTTGTGTTTACTTAATAAATGTGAAGTTTACGTTACCTGCAGTCCTCGTCTTTGGCAAACGGTGAAAGTGACATCATTAACAATGACCCTATCTTGTTGAACTAATGTGGTTCAAATGACAGATGCAACGGTGTTCGGGAAACAGTTGTGACTAGCTAGTTAGTTTCCACAAGAATGCATCGTCCTATGGTGGTTAATCAGCGAGTTACATCGTTGTACGGGAAACGCACCCCAGATTAGTTGATTGTAATATTAATTCTGCTAGTTACTACTGGCAGCTGAGGTAAATAATTGTAATTATTTATATACATTTCCCTTTTGAGCTAATTTACCACACATTATGTAAACCATAGGTAAATGTTTGGTCATTTAAAGGCTTTGGAACATATATCAAATATTATAGAAGCTCTATAGGGTTATTACACATGTAGTGGGTTATTTTATTCCAACTCTAAAAATTAGGCCACAACTGCCCATAAAAGATTATTGTCAGAAGTGGGATTTGAACCCACACCTATACTCAGAGACAAAGGTCAAGGTTAAGTTTATTGATATAGCCCTTTTCCAATTTAAAAAAAAAAAAAAAAAAAAAAAAAAACCACACACACACACCTCGAAGTGCTGCACAACATACGAGACAAGAACATCCTCATGCAATACAATTTAAGTACTAGTAAAGTAAAAACCAAACAAATTAAAAGTTAAAACTATCAGGGATCTAGAAGGAGGACCCAGTTGCAGTGTGAGTAACAAGGGTTTGACAAAAACAGAGTGATACAAGAGGGTACTGAAGTGCACAAGGGATGCCACAACAGTAACGCAGTAAACCAAAACAGCTAGGGATGCCACTGGAGCAGCTTCACACATCAACTGGCAGAATACTATAACAGCAGAGGGGCAGCAAGACCAGGCTGATGGAGAAAATCCACACAGGGCACCATAGAGCAGTGCTCTAACACAAAAAGACAGGATGAAGCTGCACCGGAAAACAAATTACCAAATAAAACAACACACAAAAAAAAAAAAAAAAAAAAAAAAAAAAAAAAAATTACCAATTTAACCAACACACCAACTTAAAGAATAGTCAAACAAACCTAAAGATCAGGATAGAACAAAATAAGTATTAAAACAAAAGCAAAAGGCAAGAATGCTAAAAACAAGGAGCAAGTCAAGAACATGGAACTACAAAGGACTAGGCAAAACAAGGGCACAAGACCAACCAGGTAGGAGACACAAACACATACTCTGCTATTTCCACAGACAGCCACAAAAACAGTGATAGAAGGGCTGAGAAAGACCACAAACCAGCAAAGACAACAGGGCAAGGGACACTATAAATAGGGAGGAAAACACGAGGAACAGGTGAACACAATTAGAACAACAAGGCTAACAAGAGGGTGTGGTAAAAAGGAAACAAGGAGGAGGGGCTAAAGCAGCACATGGCTGAGAAAATGATCAATTAGGCCATTTGCTGACACAAGACATAGACACAAGAAACAAAAAGACAGTGTCAGGGCAAAACCCTGACAAATACAAGACATCAACATGAAAAATAAAACAAAATTAAAACTATATATATATATATATATATATATATATATATATATATATATATTATTAAAAATTAAATCAAAAAAAGCATATTCAAAAGAAAAAAAAATAAAAGATAAACTAATTAAGAGAAGATTTAAATGTGAATAGAGTAGGGGATAGTCTAATAGACAACGGTAGGGAATTCCATAGCTTTGGACCAAGAACTAAGAAAGCCCTGTCACCTTTGGATTTAAGTTGAGATTTTGGAACATTTAATAACATCTGGGTGGAATATCTAAGTGTTTTCTCAGTAGAGTAGGAATGGAGAAGATCTGAACTATAAGTAGGGGCAAGACCATAAAGTGATTTAAATACAAATACTAAAACCTTAAAATCAACTCTGAATTTAACAGGTAACTAATGAAGTAACGCAGGTGTTACTGTATATGTTCTCTCTTTTTTGTCCCTTTTAAAAAACGAGCTGTGCCGTTCTGTACTAGTTGCAACCGCGAGAGCGAGGACTGATTTATTCCAGTGTATAGAGCTCTACAATAGTCCAACCTGGTTGAGATAAATGCATGAATAACGGTCTCCAAATCACTAAAGCGCAGAATATTTTTAAGTTTGAAAAGTTTGAAGGGTCAAACAACATAACTTCAGTCTTTTTCTGATTTAGTTTGATTTAGTTGAAGGAAATTAATGTCCTCTAAACAAGAGGACACGGAATCAGTACCTGCTTTGAAAGGAACATAGAGCTGAGTATCATCGTCATTAATATAATATGAAACTTTATGGGACTCAAAAATTAAGCAGAGAGGGAGTAAATATAAAGAAAATAAGGAAATGTCCAAACTCCAGCATATGAATAGTGCTGCGCAAGGGCGTGATGACGTTACAGATAATGAGCTCAGATGGGAAAGACTGGACCTCGCGTTGGTTTTATGCGGATTACTTCATCAGAGAACATTTGTTTTAGATAAATTCATTTAAACATAGACACTTCAAGCTTTCCAAAGATATGTTTCTCATGTCTGCTAGTATTCGCTGAGTTTTGGTTTATTTTAGAGACGCGTTTCAGAAAGAAGTTCGCGGAGACTGAGACAGCTGAAAGCGTATCCTGTATATTTTCTTTATTTTACAAAAGCACAATATTTCGATGATATTGTGAGTGTACACAAATAAAAGTAGACACTTCACAGATTCAAATGATGCATTACACTTATATGTATGATCAAAAATGGTGGAGCATCTTAAATTATTTTCGCTGTTATCAGAAAAAAAAAATGCAAGTGATCATGCTGGCGCCTCCATCGACCCCAGGGGTTAACTGAGGCTGCCGCGCAAAATGGGATTTTAAATGGCTTTTTTTTTTCTTGATAATACATTTATAACGTAATGTAATTTTATTGACTTTAGTAACTGTAATCAAATTACATAAAATTTAAAATGTTATGCGTTACATTACTGTGTAACATGTTATACCCAACTCTGGTTAGATGAAGGAGACACTGCTGGGGTGCTCCAGGATAGTTTTGAAAACCACTGCATTTCAGAGACTTGTTCTGATGCATGCATGCATTTTTAAGGCAGCTTTAATCGCCTTTTTAGTAACTTCATGACTTGATAACTGATGACATAAATATGATGCATACTTTATCTTTTGTGCTTTAATATGAAAGGCTTCAGAGCGTGCAGCCACATTTGTGCATGGAATTAAAAAGCATGTGCTATGAGTACAGTATAACGGCTGACAGAACAGGAAAGTTCATTTTTACTGACATGGCCTGACAACATCTCATCTGACTGCAGTTCACTGTTGTTCTACTAAAGCTACCTCATCACTTGTATCTTTTCCATGCCCGTTTGACTAGCACCTGGCACTGAGGAGAAGTTGGAGTGCTTGTAAAGTCTCCTATTTGGTGTATTCATAAAGGCGTTCTGCATCTAAATAAACAAAATTTGTGTCAAGAAAAAAAAGAGACAGAAGTAGCAGTGAGTGGGGTGGCCAACCCTAGCTCCGCCCCAGTGTTAATTGCGTTAAATATTTTTAACATGTTAAACTGAAAAATAAATAAATAAATAAATAATTAATAAAAATAAATGCATGTGTTAATGTGTTAATTTTGACAGCACTTATTCAAATATAACTTCCAATTAAATATATCTTCCAATGAGATGACCGTTATCTTAGCTTATTCTTACAGTAGACTGCAAACTCACATTTGGATCTGCCATTCGACAACTAATGACCCCCCTCTAAATTTTGTTTCTTTGATGATAATCAGTTTAATTCAGATACCCAAATACAAGACCTGTCACTACTTCCACTTCATCACAACTTTCATATTTTTGTCCTACCATGTAACATGAACTAAATAAATTAGATTTTCAACATTCAAGCTGCAACCTTGCATGACATTTTACTTTATTTAAAAAATAGTAGCCTATCCTATGTATGTCTCCCTCATCTAACAAACCTGATTTAACTCATCAACTCATTATGGAGACTGTAAGTACTGAAGTGGGTGTGTCAGATATAGGGAGACATGCAGAATATGCAGTGATGGAGATACTTCATGGAGAGGTTTGAGAACCACTGCTCTGCAATACTCATTTCAACATTCAGCACTTCAAATATTTTTAGAGTGAAGCTTACGAGGACTGGGATGCAAGGCTGCTTGGTACCAAACACAAGGCTTTTTGTGCAATGAAATACTGGCTGCCAAGACCATGAAACTCACTATTCTAGAAACATTTAGAAGCCAAAACTTATTTTGCATATTGCTGGACAATGCTTTTATGGTTATATTTATCAAAGTCTGAATTACAGAAAATGTTTGTTTACTTTTGTAAAATAAACTATTTAGGTAATTTCTTGTTTCACTGTTTGATGTCCAATAGACAGTTTGATCCAGAAGCAAAACAAGTGAGCCACCTGGCTCTAGGTTGAACTCATTTGGGGTGTCCAAAACCTTTAATGAAACAGGTCTAGGAAATCATTAAGCTTGTCGAAAGGGGGCGGGGCTATTTTACATTTCTGCTCTTGAAAAAGGCATCAGAGAAGGCCAGTAGTTATTCTGAAGGGTTCATGTTTTTTTTTTTTTTTTTTTTTTCTTTTTCCTGTTTTAAACAATGAGATTGGTGGTTTTTCGTTGTGTTGGATTGTTGTTGCTTATGGTAGTTGACTTGAGTTTGGCACAGTGGCCAAGATCTAAACAAGGCCAGGATCCACTAAGATTCCAACAGCAACAGTCACCAGTTTTAGCTCCTCAGCAATCTGTTCAAGATACACAGGCATCAACAATGTTTAGGCCTCCAAGACCTGCAAAGAGTCCTGCTGGGTCAGATGCACGGAAGCTTAAAGAACCTGAAAGTAGTCAGTCCAAACAGCTAATGCAGGCTCCTATGACACCTTTGACCTGGCATTTTCCAATAATACCAGAAGAACCCCAACAGCCAGATGTGCCTTTTGAGCTTTGCGTACCTATAGCTCTTCAAAGTGTTGCAGCACAATGTGGGGATAACTTTGTGCATGTGGAGGTTAAGAAGGACTTCTTTGGAACTGGTCAGCTGGTGAATCCTTCATTTCTCACTTTAGGAGGCTGTGCAGCTGTAGGGGAGGATTCAGAAGCTCAAGTTCTTATATTTGAGTATGCGCTCCAGACATGTGGCAGCTCTCTGGTGGTGAGTGGCTGCGTATGTCGACTGATAAATTTGTGTAAACGCTAGGTGTGTCCATTTCACCACCTGTACTGCTTTCAGATGAATGATAATGAGCTTGTGTACACATTCAACCTCCTCTATACTCCTGCGGTTTTAGTAGGAACTCCCATTGTAAGGGCTAATGTAGCGGCTGTTGGAATTGAGTGCCATTATTCAAGGTAGTAAACTACTTTGTCTAAGGAGTTTGACCAACCGATGGGTAATCTCTTACTTCTCCCAATAGGTTGCATAATGTAAGCAGCAATATCTTGTTGCCCGCTTGGGTTCCTTTTGCTGCAACTAAAGTTGCAGAGGAAGTCCTGGTGTTCTCCTTGAGGCTCATGACTGGTAATATGTGTTTGTAGTATGTGTGGTGTGTGTGGGGTGTTTTTTTTTTTTTTTTTTAAATGAGTGACTAGGTAGTGTTGCCAATATGACTTTCTTTTCAGATGACTGGATGTTTGAGAGGCCGTCCAATCAGTACTTCCTAGGGCAATTCCTGAAGCTTGAAGCTTCTGTGAAGCAGTACAACCATGTTCCTCTGCGTATCTTTGTGGATGGTTGTGTGGCTACTGCAGCCCCTGATGTGAACACCACCACCACCTCTCCAAGATATTCCTTTATTGAAAACCATGGGTTAGTAAAGAACTGCTCCTCAAACTCCCTTTTGCAAATGGAGCCTAAAGTGTTCTGTTTGTGTTGGGGTGTTTTTTTTTTTTTTTTCTCTCTCCCCGCTTTCTCTTCAGGTGCCTGGTCGATGCAAAGCTTACGGGCTCCACTTCCAATTTCATGCGTCGTGTTCAGAGTGACAAGCTGCAGTTTCAGTTAGAGGCTTTCAGGTTCCTGCAAGATGATCGTGGATTGGTATTGTAATTTGGGCTGTAGTTCTGTTGGAGTTCAGTGAGGATTTTACTGATCATGTGTCATTCTGTAGGTGTACGTCACCTGTGACCTAAAGGCTGTCATGGCCTCAACCCCCACATCTCCAGAGAACAAGGCTTGCTCCTTCTCAGATGGGTATTAATTTGTTTTATCTTGCCCCATTTTAATTTGTCTAGTATCATGAGGTGTTTAAAATGGGTAACTAGTTGTTTTGCCTTCTATAGATGGACTTCTGTAGATGACAATGACCAGGTGTGCATGTGCTGTGACTCCACGTGTGGTCTCGGCAGGAAGGGACCAGTACCATCTGATTCAGGTAGTCTGTGTGTGGATTTATATATAATATGATATAATATAATTAGTACTTCACCTTGGCACTTGTTTTCAGGCATGGTATCAGAAGGGAAAGCAACCATTGGCCCCATTGTGATTACTCACTAATGTATTGTGAATAAAGTGCCATTAAATGTTTATTAGCAACTGTGTTGTGTGTGTGGGTTTTTTTTTTTTTTTTTTTTCAAATCTCTGAATTCAAGGCAATTTGCCCCAATGCCACCTGAGTTTTACAGTAGCTACAAGTTTGATATTAACCCTAAATATGCAATTTGTGGAAGTAATTATTAATCTTAAAAATGAGTATGTGCTGAAGTGCCACTGGGGTGGGAGGGGAAAAGGCTCTATATACATTTTTATAACCAGAGCCAAGTCAGAGCTACCTGGTAAAGCCTTTCAACAGTGCTATGGATGTTCCTACCTCACCATTGATTTGAAGAAAAAAAAAAAAATCACAATTGACCCACTGCAACAGTTAAAGACTGTGCCTTCAATAGGTTGTGCAATGAGGTAAATTTATGCAAACATTGTGCCATGCATGATTATGTGCATTCAACCCAACTTTCAGTGGATGTTTTCATAGTTCCTGCAACATGTAATTTAGCAAATACGTGCTAAAGTTTTTGGGTAGTTTATTGTATAGACACCCCCTCAGACATAACCAACCCATCGATTTATATACATCAACCGCATTTATCCTCCCCATTAAAGAAATCATCATCACAAAACAAATGAATTCTCAGTCTCTCTGTAAAATATAGGTTTGTGTATTTTGTGTGAAATTGTTGCTGTTCTGTATCTCATTCAATTTTATGCAGAGCAACATCCAGGTGTGGGGTGTGAATCACCATATATGAGCGTTGCCTCAGTCTCTTTGTGTGATGGAAAAGCCTGATGCTTTGCAAAAAAATTATAAAAATACAGAATGTAAATACTTTGGATGTTAAAATTTGTCCTCAGAGCTGTTTAAGGTTTGTTTATGGGCCGGTTGTGGAGGCAATCACAGTATATTTTGGCTAAGAGTGAAACACAGGGCAACAGTCTTAGCCATTAGCGATTCCAGCTCGGGCACGAGAACCAGCGTGGTTACTGTGGAAACCGAATAACAGGCACTGGTTGATTACATGTGAATTACTTGTGTGTGTGTGTGTATATATATATATATATATATATATATATTAGTTTTTTTACTTCTGTTTTAATATGCATAGCCTACGTATTTAAAAATGATACACAATGCTGTTAATGACCCAAAGGAAGTTATTGTGCAAACCAGGAGTATTTTATAGCATTTGAGAAGATTTAAGTTAATCTGTAAACAATTAATGTACTTAGTAAAAAATAAGATAGTATTATAGTAAATTAATAAACCCGTTAGCTGGGTTAAAGAAAGGCAAGGCAAGTTTATTTATATAGCACATTTCGTACACAATGGTAATTCAAAGTGCTTTACATAAAAGAAAGTAAAATAATCATGAAGAAAAATAATTAAAAAACAAAAAGAGCAATTTTAAAACTTTGAAAGTTATTTAAAAATAGACTTATTTAAAATGAATTAAAAACGGTTAAAATAGAAAATGATTTTACATAAAATACAGTGAATACGTAAGATAGAGTGCAATCAGTTCGATAAATGCACATCTAAACAGATGAGTTTTGAGTCTAGATTTAAATGTGACTAATGTTTTAGCACATCTGATCCCTTCTGGAAGCTGATTCCAACTGCGGGCGGCATAGTAACTAAAGGCGGACTCCCCTTGTTTTGTGTGAACGCTTGGTATTTCTAAATGACTCGATCCTAATGATCTGAGTGGTCTGTTAGGTTAATATTCAGTGAACATATCTGCAATATATTTTGGTCCTAGATCATTGAGTGATTTATAAACAAGTAAAAGTACTTTAAAATCAATCCTAAATGTAACTGGAAGCCAGTGTAAAGACCTGAGAACTGGTGTGATATGCTCAGATGTTCTGGTTCTAGTCAGAATCCTGGCAGCAGCGTTCTGGATGAGCTGCAGCTGTCTAATGGTCTTCTTGTGAAGGCCAGTGAGGAGACCATTACAATAGTCCACCCTGCTGGTGATAAAGGCATGAACATGTTTCTCCAAGTCTTGACTGGAAACAAAACATCTAATTATTGCAATGTTTTTAAGATGATAGTATGCTGATTTATCTACCTCAAAAACATTATTACTGAAACTAAGGTCTGTCTCCAGAATCACACCAAGATTCCTGACTTGATCTTTAGTTGTTTGACCCCTAGAGTCAAGGTATGCATTCACCTTGAAAACTTCATCTTTGTTTCCAAACGCAATGACTTCAGTTTTTTCCTTGTTTAACTGAAGAAAGTTCTGGCACATCCAACTATTAATTTCATCAATACATTTGCAGAGGGAGTCAGTGGGGCTGTAGTCATTTGGCGATAAGGCTAGGTAAATCTGTTTATCATCAGCATAGCTGTGATAGGCAATTTGGTTCTTTCTCATTATTTGACTTAGTGGGAGCATATACAGGATAAACAAAAGCGGTGCAAGAATTAAGCCTTGTGGGACTCCGCATGTCATGGACGTCCACTTAGACTTATGCTCTCCTAGACTCACATAATACCCTCTCCCTTCTAAGTATGACCTGAACCATTTGAGTAACATCCCAGAAAGTCAGACCCAGTTTTCCAGTCTCTCTAGTAGTATCATATATGATCGACAGTGTCAAACGCAGCACTGATATTTTGCCATGGTCAGAATTTAAGCGAATATCATTTATCTTAATGAGTGCTGTCTCTGTGCTGTGATGCGGTCGGAAACCAGATTAAAAATTGTCCAGGTATCCATTTGAGTTTAAGTATTTGTTCAGCTGATTAAGGACTACCTTTTCTATAATTTTGCCTATAAAAGGAAGATTAGATATTGGTCTATAATTGCTCAAAATGGTGTTATCAATATTGCTCTTTTCCAGGAGTTAACTGCTTAACAACTGCAGTTTTCAGGGAGTTTGGAAATGTCCCAGAAAGAAGTGAGGCATTCACCACTTCTAAGAGGTCTGCTTCTAAACAGTTAAGCACACTTTTGAAAAAAGATGTGGAAAGTGTGTCAAGATAGCAGGTTGACGATTTTAGGTGCTGCACTATTTCTTCCAAAATTTTGCTATCAATTGCTTCAAAAATAGACATAGTATCTTTTTTATATTGTGGCCAAATCTGTCTGACCTCTGCATTACTTGAGGATGTGCTAATCTCCTTCCTGATATTGATGATCTTCTCAGAAAAGAAGGAAGCAAACTCATTGTATTTGCTGTTTGAGAGCATTTCACTGGGAATCTGACTTTGGAGGGTTTGTCAGTCTCTCAACAGTGGCAAAAAAGAGTACGAGTGTTGTTTAAGTTACTGTTTATAAGGTTTGAGAGGAAATTCTGTCTAGCTGTGGCTAGTTTCACATTAAAAGCATGAATGCTGCTGTTGATCTTCTCCAAACTGATTTCTGTCTGTTTGTTTTCTTACTGACTATTATTGGAGCAATATCATAAATAACATTCTTTTGAGTAAAAGGAATCAAGGAGAATATCAACAGAGTCTGCAGAAATGCTTGGTGTTAAAGATATAGCTTCCATAAACAGCACACTAGTGTTCTCGTTTATGCATCTCCTTCTGACAGAGACAGATCTAGATTCAGTGGTAGCAGAGATCAATATATCAAAGAAAATACAGAAGTGATCATATAGGGCTACGTCCTTAATAACAATGGATGAAATGTTTAGACCCCTACTGATGATTAAATCTAGAGTGTGTCCACCTTTGTGTGTGGGTCCATGCACATGCTGAATCAGGTCAAAAGTGTTTAGAACCGTTATCATTTATTTTGTAGTTTTGTTTTCTGCATTATCTATGTGAATATTAAAATCCCCTGCAATAGCAAAACAGTCAAACTCTGAGGAAATCATTGATAACATTTCTGTGACCTCTTCAACAAAGGCTAGAGAGTATTTTGGAGGCCTGTAAATAATGATAAACAGAATGCGTGGAGCACCTTTTAGCACAATTCATAGATATTCAAAAGACAAGTACTGACCAAATGACACTTGCATGCAATGTTAGACATCTTTAAATAGAGCAGCTACATCTCCACCTCAAATAAAATTACTACAGACACTCATGAAAGTAAAGTTAGGAGGGGCTGCTTCATTGAGGACTGTTGCACTGCAGCTGTCTTCTAGCCATGTTTCGTTTAGAAACATAAAATCCAGATTGTTTGTGGTTATAAAGTCATTGATTAGAAATTATTTATTTTTTAGTAAGCGAATGTTTAAAAATGCTTATATAAATATTTAATTTGATGGCAGAGCTTTGTGTCTTTACATTAATCTTAGTTTGATGCATAATAGGCCGCAGATTAGATGAGTTTGCCCTTCAGCTTGAAAAGGCCTTGGACTTTCTATTACGTGATAAAACTGAAATAGAGAAAGCTACAGGCACACTGGGTTCCTGCTTATTCAGTAAACATTTGTGAATGTTGCTGCTATTATAGCGGGGACCCGACACATATCACTGAGAGCTGCTATCAGTTGTTTTTGGTTCACCTACAGCAGATGGAGGGTTTGGGCCCTGGTGTTGTGGCAGCGGTCGGAGTGCTCTCACAGGAGCAGGGCGCACAGGCTTTGGTGGTTGGGGGGCCCGTCGTTTTTTTTGTTGATATCTGCGGGCTTGCAGCGAATGACTGAGTGAGTTTAGTCCCATCATACACCAATTCCTCCATTTTCCGTGAAGTGGAGATGCTGGAGAGAGGGATAATGTGTCTGGTGAGCGGGGCTGTGTCTCTGGTGTTTCCGGTGACTGTGATATGTTGTCCTGGCTTCCCTTGCTGTTTTCCAGAAAGTCGTCCTTGGCTGCTGAGTCTTGTAGCTGTTTTGATACATCACAGTCTGTCTGTGAGGAGCTCTGTGGGCAGGGCTCAGGCGGGATAGTGTCCATCAGCAGTGCTTGTTGTGGCTGCATGGTGTTATCAGTGTCCTTGTGGGATATGTCAACCACATGATGACTCGGACCTGGTGTGTGTGTGCTGAATGGATTGACAAACTCTGCTGAAGGATGGTGGAGGGAGAAGTAGATATTGTCCTTAAGCACTCTAGCACCAAGTTTGTTTGGGTGGAGGTCATCCGGTTTAAACAGTTGTCTATGGCCGCAGAAAAGATTGAAGTTGTCGATGAAATTTACTCCTTTTATATTGCAAGATCTTTGTAGCCATGTGTTCAGCCCAGGCAACCGTAAAAACATATTTGTTCCCCTTGCTGGGAGTGGTCCACTGATGAACGACTGAACTTTGAGTCTTTGAAGTGTTTCAAAGAGTTCACTGAAGTCCTTCTTAAGGAGTTCTGACTGCTCTTTCCGAATATCATTCTTCCCCACATGGATGATGATTCGATTTGCAGTCTTGTGCTTCATCAGAATGTTCTGAATTACTTGTTCACATCAGAGACCATTGCTTGAGGAAGGTAGCATGTTGTTGTATTTCTGCTACTAATGTTTCTGATAATAGAGTCACCCACTATCAGAGTCCTGGGCTCGGCTGCGCTCTGAGCTGAATGTCGCTGTCTGTTCGACCTTGAGCGCCTGTTAGTAGCGGTGTTAGCTGCTGGCCGATCCGATCCATGTATAATCACATTTGGGGATTCCTCACCCGCATTCATTAATGCTTCAAATCTGTTCTCAAGATGTATAGGGGGTGGTAGAATACCAGTATTCACAAGCCTTGTCATAGTCGAATCTGGGGTACAGGATGTTACGTCAGCAATACGAGAAACTCATGACAATCTGATGTCTCGTGTTCCTTTGGGTTTTGCTCCTTGTTTGTGCCATCAATTAGTGTGGTGATCAGATTTGGCTTGTTCCTCTACACTTGGTATAAACTGTTGAGATTCAGAAGATTCATGGGACTCACCGGCTGTATGCTGAGAGGGTCCGTGACGATGGTCTGCTGAGTGTTTCCGCCTGTTTTTGGAAGTCCAGCAAGAACAACCACAATCCTTTGTAGAAGTTTGCAGCAGTTCATGCAACAAGTAGATCCAACAGGAGGCATTTTCTCTTTCTTCTGTTTGAATGTAGGCAGTTGTTTTCCCGTCTCTGGAATGTAAGCTGCTGGCAGTGGGAGACAAAGTCTTCTTTTCGTATTATTATTCCAGTCCAAAAAAGTTTTTAGTTTTAGTGTTTGTGCCAAAAATCTGTTGTTTGTGCACTGTGCTGATCTGCTGAAGTAAAAATCTTAGAAAAATCAGAGAAAAGTACAGAAATAAGAAGCAAAGCGCAGAGCAGTAAGCTAGAACGTCCGAACGGTAGCGAAACCAGAAGCATAAAGAAACCCAATTTGCTGGGTAAAATTAACCCAAAATGGGTTCTGTGCTTTACTTACCCAGCCCTAGGGTAAAAAAAAAACCCAAACTGGGTTATTTTTATCCCAATGTATTTAGAGTGTATGTTTTCCTACATAGGACTGAAAATCGTTGACATTATCGACAATTTTTTACAAAATTAAGTAGTTTTGTCAAAGTCTTTAGATGCCATATGATCTCTAACATAAGGTCCTGCAATAATGCGGTTTGACTAAATGTAATCTTTGACAGTGTAAGATGATTTATGGTTAGCCGTGTCGGGAATCCAGCCACGCATTAGCATTGCGCTATCAGAAACAGGCTCAGCCATCACATTGAATTAGGTAATATATTTATTATCAGGTTATATATTTGTTTCATTATAATTACGCACACTATACCAGGGGGAGTCCTAAAACCCTTTTAGGCTATGTGCACTATGTGTCATCTTAGCCCTCCCAGAACTGTCTGAACGATTGGGCCAGTGCTGCTTCCTCAAGAAAGTTTTATTTTGTGCATCAAGCGCACAACTGAAGTACACAAACAAAGCCGTCTCATATCCGTGAGATCTATGCATTTCTTATGTTAATAATGTTAATCAAAAAGAACAAAAGAAAAATTATTCACTGCTCTTAAGTAAGTAACGTCTAGATATAAATGGATATTTGAGTATATGGGGTTAATGTTAAAGAAATTCGGTGTGAATACACTAATAGGGGTGGGGGGGTGTACTTTGGGGGCGCGAGTGAAAGTAGACACACTTGGGGGGGGGTCCGAAAAAGGTTGGGGGAAAAAAACATACATCATTCATACATGGGGATGTAGAAGTGGATGAATAAAACAGTTAGAGAAACCAGAGAATGCAGTTATGGAAAATGTGTCAGTTAACCACCCCAAGTGAAACCATCTGCGCAGTTTTAGAACGGGGTCTACAGCAATCACGTTCTTTCGGGTTTGAAGAGCAATTGACTCCTAAAGATGTTATTCTCACTGTGGTCGGGAGAGTTTCTCCCAGATGGAAAGTAATGAGAGAAGAGCGCAGAGCTAGAGAGACATCAGCTGAGATCCGAGGATCTTTGGTGAATGGAAAGACAAGGCCGCAGCCTGGCACAAACTAAGAGGTCCTTCGAAAACTCTAGCTCAGCATCCTCATCTTCTCAGAATCTAAAATAACCACTCTGATCTGGTGAATATTGATCTTTAAAGTGTGAGGGGGGTAACACCCTCAGGATTTGATTGAGCCAATGAGGAATGGTACCTTTGGTGGGAAATTTTACGATCCTTTGTCTCTAGCATGGTGTTTTGCATATGAAACTTGATTGGGTGTTCAAGAGAATAATCTTCAAGATTCTTATAATACTAATATGTCACAGTGTTAGCAAAATGTAATGTATATCAAAAAATAGGAAACATCATTTGTAGCTCATAGATACCAAGCATGTTAGTGTCAGGGACCGGGCAGACCCAACGCTCACACTCCCCTGAGTACTAATCACCAGCACCTGATCTCCATTACCCCGGCACTATAAAACACTCACAGAAACACCAGTTCACCGTCAAGCCTCCAAAAGGAATCGACCTCACGATCTTGTCTCCAACTCACCTCGTCTTATCAGCAAACACCAGCCGTAACGTATACTCACATTTGGGAAGTTAACCTCTGTGTCTTTGTTCTCTTGTCCCCAGAACTCTCATGGCACTATCCGTGATCTGAATTCTCCTATGTACCTCGATATCTCCTGAGTGGCCATGTGATTCTTCGACCATTGTTCTCCCACTGCAAAGAGAAGAGACAAGTATTGATATTCACGTATTGTGTGGCTTTGACGTCTCGACACGTAACGAACTCACCTGGCTTCCACGGACACGAACTCCACAGACCCCGCACCAAGATTGCACTTACTCACCTCTCACGAACCTTGTCTAAATAAAAGACTGTGTTGAATTCACTTACCTCAGCCTCCGTGTACTATCCTGACAGTTATGGGTGAGGTTATATTACCTAGTGATTTATCATAACACATGCATAAAATAGTATACCATACAAAAACACTATACAAAACAGTAATGATACACACAATGTTCTGAGGATAAGAGTGTCCATTCAAACAAAGGTTTGTCTATGAATTAATTAGGAGAAGAGTCCATTTCTATGGGCATTATGTGTCTTTCCTTTGAGGAAAATGAGTGACAATTGCTTTGCCCACATTCCTTTGAGCAATAAAATCAGTGTTATCGGATGACTTGTCTTTGGTTGCCATTGAACCAGAGGTCTGTTCTGCCTTTTTGAGGTGTTAGTTGCATTTCAGGGGAAGGGTCCATAGAGCTTTGTGGTTGGCTTGGTTGGGTGAGGGGTGTTCGAGATTATTTGTTGAATATATTCTGATTGGTCCACACGCTACACTGTCTGTCATCTCATTTTGTGTGCCAAATATATTTATTTTTATTGTAAAAAAAGTAAATAAATTAAAAAAAATTATAGTTATAATAATTGTAGTTGTATAATAGTAATATAATTGTTTGTTTGTTTGTTTTTTTAAAGAAGTGATTACCTTGTTTTATTTATTAGCAAGAAAATACTGTATAACTTGATACAAGCTGAATAATCAGTTAAAGCCTACCAATTAATCAGTGAAACATTTGATGATTCTTTGATTAATCATTCTAATAATCGTTAGATTGACTGATTATTAAAATAATAATTTGTTTCAGCCCTATTGCTAAATTTTCCATAACCAGTATAAATAATTAAGGGACCCTTGGCTATTTACAAATACTAGTGCTGCTTTTCAACCTGTTCTCGTACTTACATGGGTTTACAGAGAGACAATGCATTTAATTTTTCAATACAGGTTTATCCTGTATTATATGATGGTGGGTGGCCACTGGCCAGGCAACTATACAGTATAAGCTTCATGAGTACTGTCTCAAGGTTACGTATGTAACCCTAGTTCCCAGAGGAAATGAGATGCTGCGTTGAATGCTTTGGGAATGCCTTCAGCGAGACCATGCTCTGAAACGTGTGTAATCAGTCCAATGAATGGGCGCAAAGTCACGGACAGGGTGATGTAGTGACCAGGGAAGCTATAAAAGAATGTGCAGTGGAAACAGCGGCAGCTTCTGGTAGAATGAGGGAAGCACTCGCAGGGATGCCACAAGTATGGCAGAAGACGCAGCTTCTCGTTCCCTCGGGGAACCAGTGTTACATAAGTAACCTTGAGACGTTCCCCTTCAGGAACTTGAGCTGCGTCAAATGCTTAGGGAACGAGAATGCCCATGCTGCCAGACTTTCAAGACCCTGTGTAGTGTGTATAACTAGCACAACTACGGCAGAAGGACAGAGAAACCAGGAGCAGTACGAATGTCGAAGTCATAGAACCTAACGAAAGTGAGCGGCATAGACCAAACCGCAGCATTGCAAATATCCTGCATAGCCACACCCGACAGGAAGACCTTGGAGGCGCCACACTTCGGGTGGAGTGAGCCTTGACCCCCAAGGGTGAGGGGAGACCAGAGGACTCATATGACATAGAAATGGCATCAACAATCCACCGACTGAAGGTCTGCTTAGTGGCAGGCAGACCCCTCTTGGAAGGACTATAACAAACCAAAAGTTGGTTGGACTTCCTCCACATGGCAGCTCTGTGGACGTATGCATCCAGTGCTCACCCTGGACACATACTGTACAGTTAAGCTTCTGCTGGTCAGGCTCCCGAAAGGGAGGAGGACAGAAAGCCTGTAGTATTTACAGTAGTCTTTACACATCAATGTATCGTCACGAGCCAGAGGGTTTAATTTGGATTTTTCTGTGCATGTTTTTTTTTTTTCTCTCATAGATTCTGTGACCATTGACAAGCAATGTAGACTGAGAGAGCTGCAACGGCTGAAGTTAAAAAATCATAATTTGTGTTCTACTGAAGAAACAAAGTCACCTACATCTTGGATGCCCTGGGGGTAAGCAGATAAACATCAAATTTTCATTTTTGGGTGAACTATCCCTTTAAGGAAAATAACTTCTGACAGTTAACATAATTTTATTACTGATCGATCATCAAATTGATTAAAATAATGTTAGAATAAAATACAATTGACATCAAAGAAAAATAAGATTTGACAACATGTCATGTTTTACTAATTTAAACACTTTCTGCATCATGTCTTAATTATAATACATCATCATAACGCATTAATTATGCATGGCGCACACAGTTAAAATAGTTTTGCCATTTATGTGCTCTTAAATTATCATTTCTAAAAAATGAGTGAAAAAGAAAATGAACAGGGCGCTGGGGGGTGGCGCTAGATCCGTTGGCAGCGGAAGAAGAAAAGGACTTGCCCATCTCCATTCCCTCCACCAGATCCATCTGCGATCCCCACGACTGCCACCGCCTGCCTTAGCAGCAGCGGGGCCTGAGCCACGAGGAACACTGGCGAGGGCTCCTTCCTCAAAGAGAACCCTCTGGGAGCGAAGTGTCCGCAGTGAGAGGCGCTTACAATGCAGGAAGTCAGACACGGTAAATAAGACATACACACACAGAGCACTTTGCTGAATGAGAGAAGCTGCCGCTGTTTCCACCACACGTGCTTTTATAGCTTCCTGGTCACTATTTCACCCCATCCGTGATGTCGCGCCCATTCATTGGACTGATTACACAAATGTTTCAGAGCATGGTCTCATTGAAGGCATTCCCAAAGCGTTCGAAGCAGCTCGAGTTCCTGAAGATGAACTCCTACTTTGGTTGTTAGCCATTAAAATATTATTAATCACACAGCCTACTATTATCTATAAGTGGCCTATTAAAAATTTGGCCTGTTTCTAATCTAGACTAATCAAACTTTATCCAACATTTATTGGCCACCTCTGCTTGGGAAAATCGTATTCCAGATAATGCCTTTTGATAACACCATCATTATTAAATACCACCACCACCGTTAAACACTAAAACAGAACAGAATTTAATTTCATTCTGAAATGTGTTTTTTTCAAGGTGTAAGATAAGAGGGTGTTCAAGGTAGGGCTGTAGTACTCGAGTCCGGTCTCAAGACATTTTTCTATCATCTCGGACTTGTCTCAGACTCGTTGGTGTTTGCACTCAGACTTGTCTCGGACTGGGTCTTTGGACTCACCAAATGTTCTCGTTGGTCTCGGCCGAGTCCAGCAATATGCTTTTTTCTCCTTCAAAACAAAACCACATTTGCATGTCGCACCTGAAAACGTGTGGAAAATGCTAGGCGTGCCATTTTCTCCTTTTTTCCAAAGCACTCTGCAGCCTGCGCTCTATGCTTGCGCTCCAGTGGCATCTACCATTGCTAAGCAACCATGGCCTGCTCTACATGAAGACGCAGAAGTTTCAGCAAAGGGTAAATGGATTTCCAGCACTAAAAATCCCTTACAGTAGCTCTGTTAATAAATTCGTCATATCCCGAGGTTGGCGTGTGTGCACTGCGCCAAGGCATCAGTCATTTTAATTTTTGACCATAGACATGATGTCAGCAAACAGCAGCATTATAAAGTAAATTAAATGTAAATAAAGTACATAAAAAATAATTTTATCCTACAGCTCCAAACTCGTGACCTGCAGAGTCAGAATCATAGCTCCAACCCTAATTAAACACACTTGAACCAGCTAATCAAGCTCTTACTACACACTAGAAACTTCCAGATAGGTGTGTTAAGGCCAGTTGGAGCTAAACTCTGCAGGGCATTGGCCCTCCAGGATCTAGTTTGGAGACCCCTGTCCTACAGAGTTGTTACTTTGCACATGCTTTTTGATCATTACAAATAATAATGTAAAATTATTTTCTTAAAATAGGAGATATGCTGTCTCTTACATCACATATATTATCAATAGTTAAGTATGTGGTCTGGAAGAGGATCTTTTTTTATTTTCATTTGGACTCAGTCTTGACTTGGACACGAAACTTTTGGACTTGGACTTGACTTGGACTCGAACCTCTGTTTGGACTTGGTCTCGACTAGTGCTGGTCTTGGACTCAACAAAGCTGGACTTGACTACAGCTCTAGTTCATGGGCCAAATTTTCCTGGCTCTGGAATTAGACAGTAAGTCATGGTGCTGATGAAAGATCAGGATTTGTGTGTTGGTGTGTGTGGATGGGATCAGATAAAAGGATTTGGGGTGTGTAACATTCCCTGTCTCACCTGTTTCATTTCACCAAAATGTGAAAAACATAAGATTTGCCATGACAGTGTGTTCTATCCTACTATCTATTTTGGAAACAAATGACTTGTTGGAACATTTGGTTGCTAAACTGTTATCTCTTTTGTTAACAAGGCTTTGTACTTCACTCGTGTCCCAATATCCATATAACACAGCAACCTTCACACACGTACAAATATGATTGTACCTTATGTGGTACTCTGCCATGGTGGTGGCGATGACTGGTCAAGTTGACTGGCACAGTTCTACAGTGGAGCCTACATTAATGAAGGCTCAGCAAAAGTGGGCATTAAAGTTAAAACACATCATGGATTTGTTTCTAATAAACACACAACTTTTCACAAAATGTTAATTGATGGACTGGAGCCGTGTGATATTATTTATGGATTTTTGACATTTTTATCAGGTGTTGGGACTCTCATTCTGATACTGGGGATTCATTGGTAAGCAAGTGATGCAATGCTAGATTTCGCCAAATCTGTCTCCAAAACTCAGATCTACATCTTGGAAAGCCTGAGGGTGAATACATATTCAGCAAATTTTCATTTTGGGGTGAACAATTCCTTTTAGAGCTTATTTAAGTCTTTACTGAGCCACTGGTATCTTAAAAAATCTGAAGGAAATGTTTATCCAATGACTTGGAGTGACCAGCGGAATGTATCCAAATGAGCGATTACACATCTTTCCTGTAGTTATCTGTAAGAGGTGAGAACCTGGTTTTGAGTTTTGTGCAGACAAGGGTTTTATAACAGACGTGAGAGAAAGTGCACAGCTGTGAATTGTATCTAAATTAATTCCCTTGTGTTTAGAACCACACATGTGGCAGTTGTGACAACCAAATCAGATGCTTTGTCTCTCTTCAGTGGTCTCAAAAGAGGAGACTGTTAAATCTGTTTAAAACTTGTGAAGGCATCTTTCTTTCTCAAAAAATAAAGCTTCTTGTACGAAAACTGAAAAATGTATTCCATATATTTTCGGTTTGTAGTTCATACTTGCCTATAAGGTTATATAAAGTTATTCAGGTGTTTTTGTGACACTTCATCAGTTTTTGACAAAATTACAAAATTTGAAAGCTGACCGTTTCAACCCTTTGCAAAGGGTCAATTCAAAAGCTGCATAGCTTAACACTTAGCATCATTGATCAACCAAAGCACGATAACAAAACCACGGCACAACAAAGGCTGTCCCAATTCAAAGGCTCTTTCAAATATGACCTCCAAATGTGCCCTTCATTTCTCATGAACAACAGATGGATCCTCTCATGCCCCAGAATTCATTGCACACCGGTGATAACAGGAATTATTTGAGATAAATATCTAAAAAAAAATAAAAAAAAATCACATTTTGACTGGTATCTCAACAAGATGTGATTATGTAAAAATAAAGAAAAAAAAAATCACATTTTGACTGGTATCTTAACAAGATGTGATTTTATATTGTTTATACTCTTTATTATGTACATAAGTGGACCATGGTGAACATATTTAGACAGGTTTTGAACCTTATATTATTGAATATAACTTTTAAAACAGTCCAATACAAATGTTACTACCGCTCATCAACAGCAGCTGTCACAGTTGTTAGGCGACAACAACAGTCCTCTGTAGGCTAGACCGTCCCATTTATCAACACTTGGTCCGACCATCGCGGCCTTCGAAGGATACAGTCTTTTGTTTAAGATCAGTCTTGAGGTTGTTATTCACCAAACTGGATTGGAGCACTTTTTAGAAACAGAATGTACTTACATTTTATTGGTTGATGAAAGTTCTAAGGTGTGCAATTATTTTCAGAGAAACACATGGCTAAAGTAGTACAGGCAGGTCTTGACCGCATTACATGTCCATATCACTTTGCCAAATTATTTCAGTTATTTCAAAGGTCCTTAAGTCTAACAGCAAAAGAACCAAACCCCACAAATACACTGACCAAGCAAATAAATATAGTAAACAAGATAAAACTACAAATTATTTCCATGTTATTTCCACAAAATGACGGTTATGTGCAGAAAGCACATACTCTGTTTCTCCCACTTTCTCCCATACAAATGCACACACATAGTACAGACACACACTTGTACACACATAAACACATAGGCACACAGAAATGTGTTGTCAGCCTGCTCTGACAATTTTATCAGTAAATATTTTAGCAACTTAAAAACTACATGCCATTTCTCACTAGCTAGGTAAAAATGGTGCTATTCTTGAAGCAGACCCTTGCGAAAATGAACCATGGTTTGATTATAGAAAAAGTGTAGTAACAATGTATTTATTTTTTTATTATTATTGTTTACCATTTGTATGACCACAGTTTACTACACTTGCTTGGGGTGTAGTAACAATAGTATAAGCGGAATAATTGGAAAATAATGCACACCTGATGCACACCTTGGGTTATTATTATTTATTATTAGTTTCTAATAATTGAATGGCCCATCGTTAATTGTTCCTTATTTATAAGATTCTCTCAACCATATGTAGGGAGTGAAATCTAAGGTTAAAATTAATGTTCTATAAATTTAAATAAGATCTAGAGGTAATATCGCGGGAGAGAATGGTCTGCGCGCAGTTGTGAGAGATAAAAGATAAAAGACACACAACGCACAATCAGAAGTGGCCAATTCCTGCTATTCAACTCTTCATGTTTAATAAATCAAGTGTTATGATCCCCGAGCTCCCTGTCGGTGTCCTCCTTGCAACGAAGCCAAGAACCCACGAGCTAGCGCGCGGTAAGAACTATAAAGCCTGCATATAGAAGCTGCGCGCGTTACACTGGTGGCAGCGCTGGTTGGCTTGTTTTGTGGGGACACTTTTTTGTTGTTGTATTGAACGATGTGGATATCGCCACTTTAACCTGCAGAGACGTTGATACTGTTTTTTCATAATTTTTTTCACGTGCTCTTTTTTTTTATTTTGCAAGTTCGGATTACGTGCGTTCTCTCTCACACAAAATGGCGGACGACGAGCATGAAGCAGCTGCAGTACAGAGAGACAGACATGTTGCAGACGCAGCAAACCCACATCTGCCATTTAAAATTGACCTTCCTCATCCTTTTTCTGGAGATGGTACAGAGCCTTTTAGTGTATGGATACAGAGATTTGAAGTTGCACTTAATGTCTCAGCTGTTTTCCTGGATAAGGCCAAACTTCTTCCTGTGAAGCTTACTGGTCCAGCATTTGCATATTGGCAGTCTCTCTCATCTGAAGTGAAAGCTGATTATGAGTTAACTAAAAGCCAGTTTGACCACTGTTTTTGGGCCGCACAACATTTTTGGCCACATTTCAGACATTTTTTGAATGCACGTCCCCGTAAACCACAAGAACCTCTTGAAGTCTATACTGCTGAACTCACGAATTTAGTGACAGAAGCATTTCCTCAATATGATGCAGCAGCATGGAATTGTGACATTTTTCGTCGATTTGTGACCGGTTTAGACCCATCGCTTCAATTGAAAATCCATGAGCATGGTGCTGTGACTTTGGACAATGCTTTGAGAGTGGCCACTCAAATGTGAGCGTGCTCAGTTGGCCATCAGTGTTGCTAACCCTTCAGCTGTTATGTCTGCGATGGCAAATCAACAACCATCGGCTAACACAGTGACAGCAACCCACATTACTGAGCTGGCATCAGCCATAGCTGAACTCTGAACTGACTTGCACGCCTTACGCCAGTCTCATCTACGACGGACGGATGAACGTGTGGACCAGCTTTCGCAGCGGGTTTCCAGTCTTCAGGACGAAGTGACATCTTCCACACACTCTTTACATCAGTCCTGTGCAGCCGTGGACTACGACATCGCAGCACGCCATCGCCAGCCTAGCTTGGACGATCATCATCGCCGTCGAGACTGCTGCTGTACTGCACAACACACACAGAGAGGTCGACAACACCCTCGGGACGACTGCTATTCTCAACGATACCACCATGGCTACTCCGAACTTGATCAACCACCCCCAACTGATCACTTCTCCTGCCAAAGACATTGTAGCTACTCTAATTCATCCCGTAGTCATGAGTCACACATGCCTTACTTCTCACAATCTGACGAATACACCCCCCACAGACATCATTATGGAAACTCCAGGTCTGGCCACTCGCCTTCACGGGCGCGTCGGCCCGATCTCGACCGTGAACATGGAACCCGTTATGCTCGCTCACCCTCACCCAGTCCACAGTACAGACATTCCAGTTATCGCAGACATAGCTCTCTGTCGCCACCCCCCCATTCCTATAGTTCACCAAGGTATTACACCTCCCCCACACGACATGTACACTTCTTTCAGTCTCACAGAGGGAAACCCCCTTCCTCGCCACATCGGGGAAACGAGTAGAAGCTGTCATTGGGGACCAAATGCCAGCTTCATCCCCAATAATGGTCCACTCTGATACAGTTGGTTTTAACTCTACTCCACCCATACCTTTTATTCAAATTGCACTGGCCGGAACTGAACTGCATGCTTTGGTGGATACAGGGTCAGGCCTATCTCTAATTACAGATGACTGTCGTAGATCCATTCCAGTTTTGTCTACTCAGTCTATCAGCAAGTCGTTTGTGTTAGCGTCATCAGTTACTGGACAGCAATTGGACATACTTGGCTCCGTGACAGCTCCCGTACATATTGGAGATGTCACATTTTCCCATGTATTCCATGTAGTACACACCGCTACTCATCCTGTTCTCATAAGATGGGATTTCCTAATTGAGCACAACGTTACCGTTGACATACCACATGCATGTTTGCAACTATATAACACTTCAGTGCCTCTTTCACCACCCCAGTCACTGATTCCAGTACAAAGTTCTGCAGTCAGTGTCACTCAGGTGACTGTCCCGCCTATGTCAGAGATGGTAATCCCAATTTCTGTCAAAGATAATGGCGTAGCGAATCCTTTCACTGACACGTACGTGGGGATACTGGAACCACAGCCTCCTCCAGTTGTGACCTTAGGTGTCGCTCAAACACTGACCTCTGTTCAAAAAGGGAGGGGCATGGTTCGAGTTGTAAACCCAACTAATGAACAAGTCTCTCTTGATGCTGGATGCCCATTAGGTCAGCTTTTTTCAGTCACCGGCAATACATATGATGAGTATGCGTTAGTCTCAGCCGTGACTACTTCTACAGAAGATGTCCGTCCAATGCCTGAAGTGCATTTGGAGGATACGCAGTTAAATGCTGAAGAACAGGCACAGCTCAAGAGCCTGCTGACAGAGTTTGCTGACATTTTTAGCTCTCATTCTCATGACTATGGCAAAACTAATTTGATTACACATAGCATTAATACTGGTGACACTGCTCTAATAAAACTGCGCCCATATAGAACATCACCAGCTACTCAAGCTGTACTGCAACAAGAGGTGTCAAAGCTTTTGGACCACAACATCATTGAGGAGTCTCACAGTCCATGGTCAGCTATGGTTGTGCTTGTTCGGAAAAAGGATGGCACACAACGGTTCTGTGTCAATTACAGACGCCTCAATGGTGTTACAATTAAAGATTCACACGGTCTTCCTCGGGTGGATGATACCCTCCTTGACAGGCTTTCTGGAGCCAGAGTGTTTAGCACTATTGATTTGACTGCTGGTTACTGGCAAATACCACTCAACCCGAATGACAAAGAAAAGACTGCTTTCTCCACTGGTACTGGGCTGTATCAATTCCGTATGATGCCAATGGGCATCTCTAACGCACCGCCCAGTTTCCAACGCTTAATGGAACTTGTGCTTCGGGGTCTGCATTGGAGCGTTTGTTTGATCTACTTAGACGATATTATCATCTACAGTGCCGATTTCCCACAACACCTACAGCACTTATGTGAAGTTTTCCAGCAATTTCGCACAGCTGGTCTAAAACTTAAGCCATCCAAGTGCCATCTAGCATGCTCCTCTGTCACTTTTCTGGGCCACCGTGTTTCCAGTTCCGGTGTTGAGCCAGACCCGTCTAACATAGATAAAGTTAAGACATGGCCAATCCCAACATCAGCCACACAGGTAAGGGCTTTTCTTGGTCTGTGTTCCTATTATCGTCGATTCATTAGACACTTTGCACGCACGGCCGGACCCTTGTACCATCTTACACACAAGGGGGTATCATTCTCTTGGTCAGCAGAAGCTTTCAATGTACTGAAACAGGCGCTGACTTCATCGCCAATTATGGCTTTTCCAAATCTTTCAGCTCCTTTCCTCCTTTACACAGATGCCTCCCTTCATTCGGTGGGCTCTGTTCTTTCACAACAGGTGGAAAGAAAAGAGCATGTCATTGCTGTCTGCTTCAGAAAGAAAATGGTCTACTTTTGATCGAGAATTGTATGCCATTGTGTGGTCAGTTCGCCACTTCTGTGTTCTTGCGTGTCACCAGTTCACTATAATTACGGATCACAAGCCTCTGGTTGGTCTTAAGAAACTCCCTTTAGATCATGACCCTATGGGTAGACGAGCTCGTTGGGCGATAGAATTGGACCTTTATGATTGGCATGTCGTTCATCGTGATGGAGTTAAACACCTTAATGCAGATGCCATGTCTAGGCGGCCAGACACTAATTCTGTGGAATCTGATAGTTTCTCTCGGGGTGATGTGTCCACCATTTCGGCAGCAACCCAGACCACATCCATACCTTTGCAAGCAAAACGCACCCAAACATTGCCAATGAACAAAAATGTTCTTTTACCCATGACTGTTCCTAGTCACACATCATCAAATCTCATTCTAATTCAAAGTGATTGGGATGTGATGGAAAAACAAAGGTCAGATCCAGATTTAGTTGTTGTTTTCTCTTGGATGGAGACAGGGCGTAGACCACCCTTATGGAGGCTACGTGATGCTTCCCCATACCTCAGAAAACTGTGGACACAGCTTAGTCGCCTCATCATTCACAATGGGGTGCTATGCAGACACGTACGTAACACTTTTGGTGATGATGCCTTGCAGGTGGTCATTCCTACATCATTGATTCCTGAAATACTCTGTCATGTCCATGGACACCCATCAGTGGGTCATTATGGTCTGGCCAAAACGTTGGACAGAGCTAGACGGTCCTTTTACTGGCCTTATATGTCTTTGGACATCGCCAAACATTGCTCACAATGTACGGCTTGCCAGTCGCGGCGTTCTCCTGTGCCCCGACCACAGGCACCACGCATATGCTAACAAATTGTGCAAGAGACTGGCCTGTGCTTATCGTTCTGCAACTGCTTTCCGAGACAAGGCTCAAGACCAACAACGCCTGAACTATGATCGTCATTTGAAATACACTATGTATAACCGTGGTGATTTAGTTTTAGTGGATGATCCTGCCCACCGCCACAACAAACTGTATCCACGTTGGGTGGGCCCATATGAGGTTTTGCAACCAGTATGCCCCTTTGGTAGTTCCACCCCTGTTAATTTTAAAGTTCGGGATGTATCTAGACCTCATGCGAAAGCGAAAATCATCCATTACAATCGCATGAAACCGTACATCACTGACCCAAAGATCACCCATACCCTTACCTCCCCTTCCCCCCCGTTCAGCCGACCGCTCTGAACACTTTGTCTGGACTCCTCCCACCCCACATTACACCTGTGCCACCGGGACTCCCCACACCTCAGGTTCCCTGATACTTCAGTGTCCACTCGGAATGTACTTCCCAGGACACGTCAATTGGCCTACCATTTGAAGGATTTTGCACTTTACTGATTTGCTAAATGTTCGCTGTACATGGTTTTTATGTTCAGGGTTAATACATGTAACAAAAGCAATATTAATGCAGAGTTTCTTGATATACTGATTCCTTTTGTGATTTATGTTATTGTGTTATAATGTAACATTATTGTTAAACATGTTTTCGTAAGTTTGGCCCTTTTGATACAGATTTTGGGTAATATATTGTTTTAAATGTTATACATGTCTACATTTTGTTTTGTGCCATATAAATATAAGGGCTTTGTTAGAAATTAGGACATTTCTTGTTGGGTAAGGGAGTATTATGTAGGGAGTGAAATCTAAGGTTAAAATTAATGTTCTATAACTTTAAATAAGATCTAGAGGTAATATCGCGAGAACAGAGACCCGGGATTAGAATCGCGGGAGAGAATGTCTGCGCACAGTTGTGAGAGAGAGAGAGGGAGAGAGAGATGACGCACACTGTGTAATCAGATGTGGCCAATTCCTGCTATTCACCTCTTCATGTTTAATAAATCAAGTGTTATGATCCCCGAGCTCCCTGTCGGTGTCCTCCTTGCAACGAAGCCAAGAACCCACGAGCTAGCGCGCGGTAAGAACTGTAAAGCGACACGCGTTACACATATAATCATTACATTTTCTTGTTCCACAGAAAGTCATAGTGGTTTAGAAGGACCTGAAATCTGTGAGCATGCAGATCATATACAGCCATGCATAATCAAAATTAATCTCAGATTCTTTGTATATCAAGGACTTACACTTGCATATTCAATACTAGCTGCTGAATGTAAATTGTCCAAAATGCTGTCAATGTTTGAAGTAAGCATTGCATGAGAAGTGCTCATCCTATTGTTGATTTTAACCTCTCTGAATCTCTAAGAAGTGTATAAGCACTTGTCTTTGTATATTTAAAAATCTAAAATATTTTTTCAGCTAGTGTGAACAATGGTTAATGGACAACATACAAGAATAAAATGTTTTTTTTTAAAGTTCCAGCATTTTTTTATTTTATTTTATTATTATTATTATATTGTCAAGCATGTGGTGAAGGATAGACAGCTTCTGGGCAGGCTCTGACAAGAATAGCTCATACATCCCAATCAACACCAGCGTTTCTGTAAAACTCCCATCCTGAACTGATCCCAGCTGCCACTGAAAACCTGTTTCCTCTCTTAGAATCATTTAATGATAGACACTGTACAATTAAGTACTTCTCTTATTTCCCTTAAAGTATAATAGGTATACTGCACTCAGTAAATCACTTTAATTAGAACTGAACTCATTTCAGCCTCATTAGGACACAAACTCTTGTTTCTTGAACCCTTTATGTGCACCATAACAAAATCACAACCTCAAATATGGTATAATATTCTACCAACTCATAATCATTTCTACATTAATACAGATTCTCTATTAAAGACTTGGAAACTGGCATTCATGTATTTGTATTACCACATTGATAGCTGTAATTCTATGCATATAGGCATATCTCAAGTTCAATTAATTAATCTTTATTTAGTGTTTTAAGTCTTCAAACTAGCCTAATGAGACTAGTTTTAAGACTTGTATTTATCTATGCCGGAAAGCACTTTGGTCAACAGCAGTGTTTTAAATGTGCTGAATTTTTAAATATATATAAAAAAAAATAAAACAAAACCTAAAAAAACAAATACAAAAAAATAAAAAAATATATACATAAACTACACAAACAAACAAAGTAAGTTGTGAAAAAAAAGAAAATCTGATTTGAAGAAAACAGAAGAAGATGATAAATTTGGGGGGGGTACGGGGGGTGGAATTTGGAATGACATGAGAGTAATTAATACAATATTTTTTTATTTTTAATTAAATATTCCTTTAAGTATTTGAGCTTATGCAAGATCATACGGATGAAGAAAGTAGGTCCTCAGAAAGGATGTGATGGATATTATTTTTCTGCGACTCTCTGTTTCCAGAAATGTTCAGTTGTTACAATGAATGAGGCAAAGTCTGGAAGTAAAATATTTAAGAATCAGTTCATTCACCAGGATATCATAATTTATTCAGCACATCCCAGAATACTGCTGGCTTGAGTATAGCAATCCATTCAAAATTAAACTCAAATCCAAAAGAATTACACTCATTCATCTCCAAATTTCAACACAAGAACCTAAGATTCACTCCAAAAAAGGCCAGTAAGAGGAAGACGAATAATGGGTTGAGATGCAGCCAACAGACAAATTCTTTCTCTGAAGGACTTCAGGAACTAGAGTTTCAAGATTCACACTGTTTTCTACTTTTCTGGGATCTGTGACTGATTGACACTGATGGAGAGATGAGGTTTTGAAGGTTCCTTCTGAGTTAGAAATGATGGCCTTTTGTCAGTCATTCATAGACTTACCTGGACTTTGTTTAAGCTTGAGTCTATCAAGGGCCAAACTTCCATGTTGGATTGGAAAGAGGAATCCGGCATGAAGAAAGATGGATGCTTCTGTCTTCAGTTCTAAGGAAACACAGCTGTATGCACTTACTGGATTTTTTCAACACACACACACACACACACACACACACACACACACACACACACACACACACACAGTGAGGGCTGCAGCTGAATTGTGAGGTGATCAAACAAGGTTTCGTTGTCAGTGAAAAGAAAAAGAATTTGATAGTCCTTTTTCAGTTCTCACATTAGACATGTATCATCATTAGTTCCAGCATTAATGCTCATGTTTGCACTCATGTGAACTTCCCTTCCAAATGGATGTACCTTAGATGTTTAAATCTCAAATCCATAAAGCAAATGTGTTCATGGAAATTAAACATTTTTAAAAAGGATAATATCTATTTCAAAGTACTGTATGAAGAGGCAGGTTGGAAAAACACAGGAATGATGGCGCAGACACAATAACACGACTGTGCAAGGTCATTTATTTCCAATGTCCACAGTCCCAAAATACACAAATTTTAACCAACACCAAAATAAATATATAAATATTTACAAAATATTTACAACCAGCGCTTGCAGCTGGCATGGCTTGCACAAAAAACTTTCAAACTCAACTTCCCCCACCACAAACCCCCCTCCTCAACTACTCCCTCCAAATGAGAAATAAATCAACCCTTTTAAAGCTTAGAGAGAAAGGAGAGTAACCATTTGAGGGTAAGTACAAGGTAAGGAATACTTTTTCAACCTTCTACAAAAAGGTAAGTTAATTAATTTACACATTTCTCACGGGTATACAAGTCTTGATTCAAATTATGCATACATTTTCCTTGATGGTAAACAGTTAAGACATAAATCAAGGGCGTTTTTCCCTGTTGCCCCTTCCCCAAACATAACCACATAGAACAGCCCAGCCGGCGGAAGGTTTGCGCATGCGCAGCCCACGAACGTTTCTGTCTTAAGCATTTACGAACCGTTGCAGGCGTTTTGACCCTTCTCATCTGCCGTACCCGCAGCAGATCCAACACGGAAGACGCCACGAGCAAGAAACTTCACAGCACGAACAGAGACACAAACGGTCAAATATACAGATAAGTAAATAAAATATGTTATAATTAAAGGAGCCGTATGTAGGATTGTGGCCTAAACTGGTACTGCAATCACTATAAAAATATTGTAGAGCGGTGTATCCCCTCCCCCTACCCCCTGACTCGAGGTTGCCAGATGAGCTGCAGGATTCAGCAGAAACGTATGCTGCTTCAATGAGCTTCCAATGGCAAGTGACGAACAGACGTACACAGTAAGTTTATTTTTTCTGTTAATTATGTTTATGCTTCATGAGAGATATTTTGATAAGTAATTATGTATTTAAAAAATGTATCGTATCGTAATCGTAAAGATTTATGCTCGTATGTGACAGTATAATCGTAAAGATGTATGCTCGTATGTGACAGTATAATCGTAAAGATTTATGCTCGTATGTGACAGTATAATCGTAAAAATTTATGCTCGTATGTGACAGTATAATCGTAAAGATGTATGCTCGTATGTGACAGTATAATCGTTAAATTTATGCTCGTATGTGACAGTATAATCGTAAAGATTTATGCTCGTATGTGACAGTATAATCGTAAAGATTTATGCTCGTATGTGACAGTATAATCGTAAAGATTTATGCTCGTACGTGACAGACAGAACGATAACTGTTAGTCTAGGCTACTGTCAAAAATACGTTTCAAATTGCCATAATGGGCGTGCTAATGTTGTTTTCCTCAGCGTCTCAGCATAATGACAGAGAAACGGGCTGTAATGCATTGCTAATGTTAGCATACGTCCATGTGAGCTAACGTTATGTTACTTTGCACAAACATGCATAACTTTGTTCAACTGTCATGAATATATGAAATGTCCATTGACATCAAGTACAAGTTAGCCAAGCATAGATGAATCTTACCTGTCCAGGAGAAAAATAGCAACGTTGGCGTCTGTGTTCAAATTCTTCTCCGTTTTCAGCCGTCTCCATCTTTCAAAAGCATCTCCAATACAAATTCTTGTTTTATTTCGGACTTTGTCACGACAAATTTCTGAATTATAACGAGGTCTTTTTGATTTAGTAACATTAGACATTTTTATCCGACTAGAGTTAGGGTAGGTTACAGCAAAGCTGGCAACACGGATCCCGAAACACTACTGACTTCGTGATTGGTAGATAGGTGGAGGGAGGCGCGTCAGGCCAAAACACAAAATGACAACATCAACATCAGTTGAGGGCTGCAAGTCCACTTTTTAAATGAAAATATCCTGGCCGGACTACTGTTGTCAGTGATATAAGTATTTGAAATGAACATGATTTCTTAATGTCTAGTGACACATCAGGGCCATTTTATGATTAATTGAAATAGATTTCTTACATACAGCTCCTTTAAATCTATCTGGTGTGTGCATGTGATTATTGAAATGGTTATAGCAGGGATATGTGAAGATTAAAGTGAGTGTATGCGTGTATGCGAACATAACAGTAGTACAAACCCAAGTGTGCACCTGAGGGAAAGGCTATAATATGTAAATGTATGCATGATGATGTATATAAAACTTAAGGGGGACAAGAGTTCAAGTGTTATCCTGGCCAGTGAGCCAGTGACAGAGTACTGTCACACAAAGTTAGGGTCTAGGGACAAAATATGAATGAATGTATGAATGAATGAATGAATGAATGAATGAATAAGGTACAAGAGGCTGTGCTGTATTGTGAATAAGTCACAGCTGAAAGGAGTTTTTAGGGATGACATCTATGGGAACCATAGCTGTATTTGTTCCATTCAAAGGGCATTAAAGTGTGCGAGACATGAATTTAAATTGTATTTATTTATAGAGGTATATTATGTCACACTTCTCTAGTAAGTTTCGTCTGTGTGTGAAGATGCTGAAGGTAGTGGCATAGTGTAAAACTGTTAATAATTTTCCAAAGTAAAGTAAACTTCATGGGAATAGGGAGCAATGTACACTGCGTAGGGACCATGTCCATTGGAACACAGTTCATGCATGGATCTCTCTTCGAACATGCTGGTTATACATGAGAACCTCCTGTCCCACTCGTCCGCCCCAACAAAACCACACTGTGGTGAGTTTGCAATCTTATTATTCCTCAAGTGTTGAGTTAATTGTCACACTTACCTTTAATGGCATATTGGTCACCTCCACGGCTATGATTTACTCTGCAGCTAACTTCATTGATGTTGATTTTGTTAAAACTCAGCATCTTCTCCTAATTCCCTGTAACTCTTTATTGGCAATGGCTGTGTGGGTCCGTCCATGTCCACCCCAACACTGGGGACATCTCTTTTCAAATTGGAGCTCTGCACAAGGAAACCATCTGATTTTTTTTTTCTTATCGAATCACCTCAGAATCCTATTATACTTGGACTTCCCTAGCTGCAAGTGCACAATCCCCAGATTTCCTGGTCCGAGAAATAGATTATTCGATGATCTGACTCCTGTCTACAATGCTGGACAGCCTGTCACATCTTAAATTTTTCAACCTGCTTCCATCCACAATCTGCGACTTGAATAGAGATGTTTACAGTGGCCGAGAGAGCTCAACGCGCTGCAACTTAAGAAAACACATGCAAATTGAAAAAACACCAGCAAATGAAGAAAACGTCTTCATCAGTTTGACAAGACAAGTGTTGCAAATCCTTACAACACATGCAAATTAAGAAACGCGCTGCAAATCCTCACAACACATGCAAATTAAGAAACGCGCTGCAAATCCTCACAACACATGCAAATTAAGAATCGCGCTGCAAATCCTCACAACACATGCAAATTAAGAATCGCGCTGCAAATCCTCACAACACATGCAAATTAAGAAACGCTGCAAATCTTCACAACACATGCAAATTAAGAAACACGCTGCAAATAGCACTGACCACAATGGAAATGTTTCAGGGGGACCCAAAAAAGTGTTGGACCCGGCTGGGATTTGCTTATTGTGCAGTGGCTACTGGTCAGTGGAGCTGTTAGTGAACTGAAAGAAGAGGGGTTTTTTTAAACACCCTGATTGCATTATTTCTTTGTCTTTTGGATATTATTAGCCTAAATAAGCTGAATAACTACACGATTAACTGTGAAACGTTACTATTAATATCCTCAACTAAACATAATTTCAAGGTTAATGAAAAAAAATTGCAATGCTTCTTTAATTGTTTCTTAATTTGCATGTGTTGTGAGGATTTGCAGTGCGTTTCTTAATTTGCATGTGTTGTGAGGATTTGCAGTGCGTTTCTTAATATGCATGTGTTATGAGGATTTGCAGCGTTTCTTAATTTGCGTGTGTTGTGAGGATTTGCAGCACGTTTCTTAATTTGCATGTGTTGTGAGGATTTGCAGTGCGTTTCTTAATTTGCATGTGTTGTGAGGATTTGCAGCGCGTTTTTAATTTGCATGTGTTGTGAGGATTTGCAGCGCGTTTTTAATTTGCATGTGTTGTGAGGATTTGCAGCGCGTTTCTTAATTTGCATGTGTTGTGAAGATTTGCAACACTTGTGTTGTCAAACTGATGAAGATGTTTTCTTCATTTGCTGGTGTTTTTTCAATTTGCATGTGTTTTCTTAAGTTACAGCGCGTTGAGCTCTCTTGGCCACCGTAGATGTTCGGTTCTTGAACAAATCGTTCTTTTGAGTCAGTTCTCAGGAAGTAACCAGTCGAGCCGGTTCACAAATCGAACTGAATCGAACTTTAGTTCTAGGTTGATGACACAGGACGCACAGCCGACGTAGCGCATCCAACTCGAAAATAACGACTGAGCTGGTTCAACCATCTGTCGAAGTTTGCCGAGGACTCAACAAGAACCGAATGAGCATTGGCGAAGTTTGCAGAGGAATTATCAATGATTCTGGTGAGTGAGTTGACGATACCGTGCAAGCCTGAGGCTTATGACTGTTATAAATTTACATTTTATTAAAACCTGCAAAAACCTTTTTGTTGCATGATGTAAATAAATGTAACAATAGTTTATTGTGCATGCATATTATATTTAAAGTTGCTTAAGCAAAATCATGGAGTTTATAAGACTGGTTTATTCATTCTTTACACTGTAGACATGTAGACCATATCCACATTTGTGCATCAATGATTGCAATGTGTGCTGTAGGTGTGAAACTTTTAGGAATCTTATCCAAGTTGTAGGCTAGTCAATACTGGTCAGTCAGTTGTATCTGACATAAAGGATCCACAAATGCAACTGTGACCACAAACACCATTAACTTAAGTGAATATGGTAAAAATCAGAAATATGCTTTCACACAAATAACTTTATTTTTTGAATGTTTCAATATGTTTTAAAGGGGTCATATGATGCTTTTTTTAAAGATCATTGTTTTGTGTATTTGGAGTAACAGAATATGTTGACATGCTTTAACCTTGTCTCTCTCTCTCTCTCTCTCTCTCTCTCTCACACACACACACACACACACACACACACACACACACACATACACAATGTGCAAAACATACTTACAGCAGCTGATTCAGAAGCGCCAGATTGTGTAGCAAAGTCTGAATTACCTCCTCTCCTAGGTTCACCAAACGGTCGTCCATAAAATGTGTTGCTGTTCTGTTGTCAGTAATCTTAAAGATTCCTAAATGCATCTACTTTCGGAAAGCCAAATAAAGTGTTTTTGCTTTTGCCTATACACACAGAATCTTCCTTACATGGCTGCTTCAACACTAACTGCAGTTACTGAAACCACGGCTCCTTTCTTTGCTTGAACATTTGGGCGGCATTGCGCAAATATTTCCACAGTGACGTAGAGATGTGGGGGCGTGTTAGAACGAGCCATTTTAGGTGGGTATGGCAGAGTCTCTTCTTTGATAAAGAATATCTCTTTGGATTTGAGACTTTAGTCTTTGCAACTTTACAGATCTTCTTCATGCACCAAGAGCTTTTAACACTCCAAAGAGAAAATAAAAATTGAAATTGCATCATATGACCCCTTTAACACAAAAAACTTATTTGAATTTTTCAATGATACAACATTGCACTTTTGTTGTTAGAAAAGAAATGCATAGAGACGTTATTGTCTGATGATGTCAGGAACCGATTAATCGGCTTTTGGAACCAGTTCAATGAGCCGATCTATCCGAAAAGAACCGGTTCGAGGAAATAAATCAGACTTTGCATCACTACACCTGAATATCATTATATGTCAAAAGCATTCAGCAAGGTCAAGGCTTCACAATTGCCACCACATCGTCATTGTGACTGTAACATAGATCTGCTTTCGGGAACCATGCCACGCAGAAATTTTCCCCTTTCACCAGAGGTCAGAGGCTATGAAGACTTATACAAAAAAAAAAAAAAAATGTTCATGTATTGATTACAGAGGTCTCAATTGAATAAGTCGTGGCCAAAAGTTTTGAGAATTACATAAATATTAGTTTTCAAAAAGTTTGCTGCTAAACTGCTTTTAGATCTTTGTTTCAGTTGTTTCTGTGATGTACTGAAATATAATTACAAGCACTTCATACGTTTCAAAGGCTTTTATCGACAATTACATGACATTTATGCAAAGAGTCAGTATTTGCAGTGTTGACCCTTCTTTTTCAGGACCTCTGCAATTCGACTGGGCATGCTCTCAATCAACTTCTGGGCCAAATCCTGACTGATAGCAACCCATTCTTTCATAATAACTTCTTGGAGTTTGTCAGAATTTGTGGGTTTTTGTTTGTCCACCCACCTCTTGAGGATTGACCACAAGTTCTCAATGGGATTAAGATCTGGGGAGTTTCCAGGCCATGGACCCAAAATTTCAACATTCTGGTCCCCAAGCCACTTAGTTATCACTTTTGCCTTATGGCACGGTGCTCCATCGTGCTGGAAAATGCATTGTTCTTCACCAAACTGTTGGTTGGATTATTGGAAGAAGTTGCTGTTGGAGGGTGTTTTGGTACCATTCTTTATTCATGGCTGTGTTTTTGGGCAGAATTGTGAGTGAGCCCACTCCCTTGGATGAGAAGCAACCCCACACATGAATGGTGTCAGGATGCTTTACTGTTGGCATGACACAGGACTGATGGTAGCGCTCACCTTTTCTTGGACTCCGGACAAGCCTTTTTCCAGATGCCCCAAACAATCGGAAAGGGGCTTCATCGGAGAATATGACTTTGCCCCAGTCCTCAGCAGTCCATTCACTATACTTTCTGGAGAAGATCAATCTGTCCCTGATGTTTTTTTGGGGGAGAGAAGTGGCTTCTTTGCTGCCCTTCTTGACACCAGGCCATCTTCCAAAAGTCTTCGCCTCACTGTGCGTGCAGATGTGCTCACACCTGCCTGCTGCCATTCCTGAGCAAGCTCTGCACTGGTGGCACTCCGATCCCGCAGCTGAATCCTCTTTAGGAGACGATCCTGGCGCTTGCTGGACTTTCTTGGATGCCCTGAAGCCTTCTTTACAAGAATTGAACCTCTTTCCTTGAAGTTCTTGATGAACCTATAAATTGTTGATTTAGGTGCAATCTTAGTAGCCACAATATCCTTGCCTGTGAAGCCATTTTTATGCACCGCAATGATGGCTGCACGCGTTTCTTTGCAGGTCACCATGGTTAACAATGGAAGAACAATGATTTCAAGCATCACCCTCCTTTTAACATGTCAAGTCTGCCATTCTAACCCAATCAGCCTGACATAATGATCTCCAGCCTTGTGCTCGTCAACATTCTCACCTGAGTTAACAAGATGATTACTGAAATGATCTCAGCAGGTCCTTTAATGACAGCAATGAAATGCAGTGGAAAGGTTTTTTTTGGGATTAAGTTAATTTTCATGGCAACGAAGGACTATGCAATTCATCTGCTCACTCTTCATAACATTCTGGAGTATATGCAAATTGCTATTATAAAAACTTAAGCAGCAACTTTTCCAATTTCCAATATTTATGTAATTCTCAAAACTTTTGGCCACGACTGTATGTTCATGTATTGATTACAGAGGTCTCAATTGAATTAGAGACAAGTTTTGCTATCTATTGCCTCTGGTTCCTGGGACCCAAGATCAACTGTGCATAGCCAAATATTTGACCAAGCTTGACCTACAAGATGTTTTACCATACATCAGTCTCTTTTCTTTGTTACATTTTGAAGATCTGAAGGATCAATTTACCACAGCTCCCATTTTACATCACCATGACCCAAATGGGAGTTCATAGTGGAGATCAAGGCATCAAGTACAAGCATTGAAGCTGTGCTCTCTCAACAGCATGATAACCCCCGAAAAACTTTTCCCTTGTGCTTATTACTCTCGAAAACTTAGCTCAATGGAACAGAATTATGATGTTGGAAACCGTGAACTCCTCGACATGAAGGCAGCCTTTGGAGAGTGGCGTCATTGGAGGGAGCCAAATATCCCTTTCTGGTGCTTGCTCACCACTGGAATCTCAAATATCTGTGATAACCCAAGAGACTCAGTTCAAGGCAGGCCAGATGGGCATGGTTTTTTTACCCAATTTAATTTCACTGTGATTTACCCATAATCCTCTGCCCAGTTCCATCAGCACTCATTTTTTGCACGTGTCTCATTAGAATTGTTAGCTTACCGTATATAAACCTGGTTCTTTCTGTCATTCATTGCTACGTTTTGTATGTGTATAAACTGCATTTCTAAGTGTCATTTCCTGGTTCTCCTGTAACTTGGTTACTGGTTTTGTTTCCCTGTCTTTGGATCACACTTTGCCTGTTGCTATTGTTTGGACTGAATGCCTGTGTTATGGCTTTTTTTTTTGACTTTGATTGTGGATTACACCTTTAATAAATACTGCATCTAGATCCATGTGGATTATTTTCCACATACTGTACATTATTGTTTCTCCTCTATGCCCCGCCTTTCTAAAACGCGTCGGTTTTTACAAAGCTCATCATCCTGAAAAGCAAGGTGTGCTTTGATTGGCCAGCTATCCAGTGCATTGTGATTGGCCGAATACCTCAAGCATGTGACAGAAATATTACGCCCCCTACCATATTGTGATGCCTTGTCCCGGCGCGATAAAACGAAACCAATAAAACTCATTACAAATGAGGCATTTGTTGCATCCAGCAGAATGAGCTTTATTGTCAGGTATATTTACATATACGAGGAATTTGTTTTCATGACAGAAGCTTCGCAGTGCAACAGAATGACAGCGACAGAACAAAAAAACACATAATAAAAGAATACAATATACAAAAAAATACAAATAAGTAGGTAAGGAATGACAATATACAAACTGACAATTGTATGGCAGGTATATTACAATGAGCAGTTATGTATGTACAGGTATATTATGTGCAAAAAAATTAAGTGTACACTAAGTATGTGTTAGATAAATAAGTGTATGTGTATGTGTATGTAAATATAAATAGTGTAGTGTGTTCCACAGTTATTATCAAGTTTTCATTAGATGGATTGCCTGAGGGAAGAAACTGTTCCTGTGTCTGGCCGTTCTGGTGCTCAGGGATCTGTAGCGTCGACCAGATGGCAACAGTTCAAAGAGGGAGTGTGCTGGATGTGAGGGGTCCAGAGTGATTTTGCCAGCCCTTTTGCTCACTCTGGATAAGTACAGTTCTTGAATAGAAGGGAGGGTTGTACTGATGATTCTCTCAGCAGTCCGGACTACCCTCTGTAGTCTTCTGAGGTCAGATTTAGAAGCTGAGCTGAACCAGACAGTTACTGAAGTGCAGAGGATGGATTCAATGATGGTGGAGTAGAACTGTTTCAGCAGCTCCTGTGGCAGGTTAAGCTTCCTCAGCTGGCGAAGGAAGTACAACCTCTGCTGGGCCTTTTTCACAATGGAGTCAATGTGAATGTCCCACTTCAGGTCCTGAGAGATAGTGGTGCCCAGGAACCTGAATGACTCCACTGCAGTCACAGTGCTGTTCATGATGGTGAGTGGGGGGATAGCAGGGGGGTTTCTTCAGAAGTCCACGATCATCTCCACTGTTTTGTGCGTGTTAAGCTCCAGGTTGTTGAGACTGCACCAGACAGCCAGCTCTTTAACCTCCTGTCTGTAAGCAGACTCGTCACCGTCCTGAATGAGGCCGATAAGTGTGGTGTCATCTGCAAACTTCAGGAGCTTGACGGAGGGGTCCTTAGACGTGCATTCATTAGTGTACAGGGAGAAGAGCATTGGGGAGAGAACACAGCCCTGGGGAGCTCCGGTGCTGATTGTACGGGTGCTGGATGTGTATTTTCCCAGCCTCACTAGCTGCTGCCTGTCTGTCAGGAAGCTGTTGATCCACTGACAGACGGAGGTGGGCACGGAGAGCTGAGTTAGTTTGGGCAGGAGGAGGTTTGGGTTGATGGTGTTAAAAGCAGAGCTGAAGTCCACAAACAGGATCCTTACATAAGTCCCAGGTCTGTCTAGAGGTTGCAGGATATAATGCAGTCCAATGTTTACTGCATCGTCCACAGACCTGTTTGCTCTGTAGGCAAACTGAAGAGGATCCAGCAAAGGTCCAGTGATGTCCTTCAGGTGGGCCAGCACCAGTTTTTCAAATGACTTCATGACCACAGACATTAAAGCCACAGGCCTGTAGTCGTTTAGTCCTGTAATTTTGGATTTCTTTGGGATGGGGATGATGGTGGAGCGTTTGAAGCATGAAGGGACTTCACACAGCTCCAGTGATCTGTTGAAGATCTGTGTGAAGATGGGGGCCAGCTGGTCAGCACAGGATTTCAGACAAGCTGGTGTAACACAATCTGGGCCTGGTGCTTTTTTCCTTTTCTGCTTCTGGAAGACCTGGTGCACCGCATCCTCGCTTGCATGGAAACAGTCCTCCATAAAATGTGCTGCACACTAAATATTTGGGTTGAACTGTTCTTGAACAGTGTAGTTAATACAACTTAACCACTGATTTCTAGTTGTGTCCTCTTTTGGAAGGCCAAACAAAGTATTTTCCCTTTCACAACGAAACAGAGTCTTCACAACATGGTGCCGATGGCAACAGCGAGAATAAAAGTCACACCTTCTTTCTTTGCGTGAACATTTTGGCGATGTTATGCAAATCTTCCCTAATTGTGACGCTGACGTGGGGGCGTGTTAGAACGAGCCGTTTTGGGGGGTGTGGTTGACTCTTAAAGGGGTCATATGATGCAATATAATTTTTTTATTTCTCTTTGGAGTGTTACAAGCTCTTGGTGCATAAAGAAGGTCTGTGAAGTTGCAAAGACTAAAGTCTCAAATCCAAAGAGATATTTATACTTGAAGAAAATATGTATGCCTTTACATTTTGTCTACAAAAGAACAAATTTAAATGTAAAGAAAAAAAATATATAATGTTACAGTATTATATTTTTCATATACATTCATTAATTCATTCATTTTTTATAAAATTATTACCTTTTCATCAACAAAAGGGAAGTGGGGGCTCACACAGAAAAAAATGCTGGCCAGTCATGAGTATTTAATGCTGATGAGTTTAATTGGATTTGAACATGTAACATTAATTTACTGTGCAATGATATGTAACCATTTTCATGTCCATTTTCATTAATAACTTCATAAAGGTTACGCTCACCTGATTTCAGAGATGATCACCTTTAGATTCTTTATACATCATTGGTAACAAAGGCCTGATGAAAGCCAGAAATGATCATTCAGACTGAAAAATGGGTGTATAATGTGACAACAACCTCCTCTACGGTCACCCTACACAACTGCATTATAAAACATTGCTGCACCCACTCTGCAATCAGTCATTACACTAACACATGCAACCACATGAGGGAGGACAGGGGGAGGTTGATTGAAATCTTGTGGGACAACATAGGTTAATGGTGGTGTCTTTTGAATCTCTGGTCACAGACACCACAACTGTCCTCTGAGGCTCACATGAAGGGACTTCTCTGTGTAGCCAGATTCAAATTGACAGGAATGGATTTTTGCTCTGATTGAAATGCCGACTTTTTTTATTATTTTATATATATATATATATAATATATTCAAATTTGAATATAATAAAAAAAAATAGTTTTAATTAATTCATTTATTTATTAAACTGACTCAGGAATAAACTTTAAATAAAATAAAATAGAATAATATAAAATAACAACACTGCCCTTCTAGGGCTCAGTACACAGAGGATGCTGCCATTAATATGTATTCCTTAATAACTTAATGGCCTGGTTTGCAGTCTTTGTGTTGTGCTTCCTTTACCCCAATTACCCCCTTTGTACCTTCTTAAAATGTTTCTTACCTGATAGCTCAAAGTTAGCATTAAACAGAAATCGTGATCATATTTTCTTTCCTACTATGATTAATATCTGAGTGAAGTGGCTTTTAAGAAAAAAATAAAAATAAAAATGGGGACAGGAATTTTGTCCACTGAGCACTGATCAGACCATTGGATTGTTGTTGTTTGGTGATTGCTGCAATAGTGTGGGATAAAAATAAATGATGTTGTCCATGGATAAATTATACACATTGCAGTATTCCATTAAAATTTCAATTTAACATTCTTAAACTGCATTATAAATTAAATCGGAGAAAGGAATGCTCAATTTGAAATTTCTAAGTTCTGACCTCAGTATGTCCCAATCATATGTTCCAGACAGCTCAAAATTCTCCCACCCCACACAACTTGAAAATAAACAATGGAATGTTGTTTTAGACTGCTATCATCAAAATTACATCAAGTGACACTAAATTCAAGGTTAAACAAGTCGGCTGTTTGACTGACTGTGCTGTTATAGTGGTTATCTTCAAGTTGGAGTGGAGAGAATTTATTTTCAATTTGTCAAGTGTTTTTGAAAAGCCATAGTGTCTGGTGTATGTAGGATGCAACATTTAAATAAATAAGATTTTTTTTTATTTATTTAATTATTTTTTTAATTGCTTAGACACTAAAAGTGGTACTTGAGGCCCACTCAGTTAAACCATTCACTCATATATCTAATCTTTAGACTAAGTCTGCAAAACTACAAGCACATTACGTGCTTTAAACTCAGTTTGCTATTGCGAAACAAACCTTTTGCAAAACTCTAAACACATTCCTTTACATTACACACATCATTCAAAACTAACATCTTTTTTGTTTAATTGCTATTCAAACACTGCTATTTAAATGCCATGCTCACACACCCAGTGATCATGTGAGAAACGTGGGATGGCTGAAAGAAAACCACGCTTAAACCACAATGTCTCTGACACAGTTTTTAGCTGTGTCAGAGATGGCCACCAGGAGTCATTGTGTCGTTTGTTGAGCACATGACATGGCAGACCTTTGAATTTCAGATTTGAAAATGTTTTTTTCTCAAATAAAACTAGGAAATGTTTATTTAAGTTTTCTTTCAGAGCAGGGGGCTGTTTCATAAAAGACGCTAAGAAAAGCAGTGATTAAAGTCCAAAACCAGACTTGAAATAACCTAACAAATCAATCGGGACACACTGTGATGTTATGTTTAACCCTCGAGTATGGCCCTGTAGAGGTGGGATTCACTTGCCCAGGATATACACACATCAACTGAAAACTGGCAGATATAATGCTATGGCATTCTGACAGAGCCAAGAATGATGAAATATTGTTAGGTTTAGGTGTTATTTAAAATGATGGATGCATACATTACTAAAATGATGATTGATGCATATCTAATGTACTAAAATTATTAGCATAACACTAGGTCAACTGCGCAGAAAATTAGCTAGGTCACAAATGAAAAACAACTACATTTATTTTAATTTCACATGTTGGCTGCTCTTTAAACTTTTCTATAAGATACTCCCAAACCCCTCCCTAAAGACAGTCATGCTAACCACCCAAAACTTGCTCTTTGGAAAAGACAATTGGGATTTTACTAGTCCAGCTTAAGAGCCAAAACTTGACCCATTGGAAAAGAAAGTTAGGTCTTTACTAGTCCAGTTTGATTAGTGCTTTCTTTGGTGCTGGTCTGCTTGGTGGTCTGTCATACCCTTTTTGTTCATCAACAAAAAAATAGCTCAAGATGAAGGAAGTCAAAGGCCTGATTCAAACATCCTGCATCTTCAGCACATGAGTGTCACATATTAATTTTGAAATTTACTATTTTTGCCTTGTGCCACATGCTGTGCTCAGCAGAATAAATGTGTTGAAAATGCATTGTCAACTAGTTTATGAACAGTCTTTTGCAGTAAAGACTTTTATGAGGCAACATAACATATTGACGTTACCTACTCGCTCATTGTTTGAGAAAAATTGGTTTCACACAACTTCCCATTCAGAAGATCACCACATGTTCAGTAAATTGGACTGAATACAGATGATTTAAGCAGGTTATAGTAAAAAGCTGAAGTTGTGAGACTTCACTGTTGCCACCACTAATATTTAATTATTTCAAAATCTAGAAGTTGGAAAGTTAAAATAATTTGCAAGAGTGTGATTAACACTGTAACAGTATTTCTGACATTTAACTGACTTCAGGAAGATGGAGCCAGAAGTGCAAGAATTCTTACTCTTTTCTTGGTTTAAGGACTCCTGTAGCACTGTTTTTTAAAGGTGCACTACTGAAATCTGGCTTCTATTGCCATCTGTTGTTGAATCAAGTTAGATTTGTCAGGGTAAAGCAAGAAAGCTTTTTTTTCTGCTTCTTCTTAATTTAGCCATTCAATAATTTGTTCATTTTTATACACACACACACACACACACACACACACACACACACACACAAAAAAAAAAAAAATTGGTTGACAAATGTGCACTTTTTACCTAAGCCTTTGTTTATGAATTACTAATTATGATCTATGATCTTGTATTACCTTCATTAACCTCTTTCCAGCACTGGAGTGTTGCTTGTTTCTGATTTGTGAACTGGATTATAGAATAAACCGCCTCGTTCTGATCATAGCCTATGTTTTCTTATGACATGAGCCCTATAATCCTCAGCAGACAAACTGGGCTGTCTGTTTTATCCAGGGCTCATCACCGCATGATGGCATGAGACCATGGGAAGTGTGTCATGCTGACCTCAGCCTTGCAGAGATGATTGAGACTGCAATCCTGTTATCAGAGTTTCATGTGGACATTCATCAAAGACTGTAGTGACAGCAATCAGATGATCTTATCTGACCCATTCTGTGATAGTTACTAAACCTGACCAGGCATGCGTTTCCCAAAAGCATCGTTAGTATGGTTGATAATTCCACTTAACTGTAACTGGTAATGACAGAATTTGCGAGCATAGTTGCTTTTGGGAAACACACCACAGAACGACTAAACCATTCTTTTCTCCCGTTCTTATATACAGTACTTTATACACCATAGTGAAAGTTTTTCTATTCCTCAAGGTTATAATTTTGAACTGCACGTGCAAGAAAGATAGCTAGAAGGAGTTGTGCAGGTAAACCTCATTCCTTTGCCCTCAAGAGGCACATTATCAACTGGATTTTGCACCCTAGTTAGTGTGTCCACCTCCCATGCTGATTGATGCTAGTTTGCATTCTGCTTAAAGTGAGTAGGACCAGTTATGTCGGTGCTGTGACCCAGGTGAGGGTGAAGTTTAGGGGAGGTGAGTATAACAGAGTCCAGCTAGGAGGAGTTATGCCAACACATTCTCACTCCCAACTCGTCACATATTGACGCTTGGTCAGAACCCCTTGGCGTAACTTTTTAACGACCAGGTTACCCCTTTAACATCATTTTTGAAGTGAAGGGTACTCCATTGCTATTAGTTTTATGCCTTATGCGTCAAATCAAGACACATTTAATTATTTGCATGCATTTGTAAAAAATAGACAAATTTTATATACAATTATTATTTCATAGATATTTTGGAGTACCTAGCCTCATCTCTACCCTAAATCTACCCACTTCTCAACAATATAAAACATGTAATAGGCAAATAAAAGTACAGTCACATGTATTTATAGCAAAAACAGAAAAAAGAAAAAAAAAGTGAAGGCTTTACAGTGAAGGGAGATGGTGATCATGTCTGTTCCTCTCACAAATCAATCGTTGGCCTTAAAAGATTTGGAATATTTATCACTTTTAAATAAATTGTAATTGCATTTGTATCTGCCTTTTATATCATGTGTTTTATCTTGACAAATGGTTAGGTTTAGAGGTGGGGGTAGGCATACATCCTCAAAAATGTGTTAAAAGTGTAATATAATGTAAATAATATTGTTGTGACTATTTAAATCGAAAAATCACACCCCAATATACACGCAATATTGGCAAAATTAACAACCAATGTATAATTTAATCATGGTGATAAAATCCCCATGCCCTATGCGTCTGCATATTGATGCCAAAAGTTTCTCATTTAAAGCAGTGGAGTACCCTGCATGTTGAAAAATGGTACCCTGTGCATTAAAAAGTGACACCAAAGGATCCGGACCAGTAATGTTGGTGCCATGACTTGGATGGAAGTGAGGCTTAGCAAGGTTAGTATAACGGAGTCTAGCTAGGAAGAGCTGTGCAGGTGAACCTCACTCCCCCTCTATTGATGCTAGAGGATATGGTCATCATCAGTCACTCTAAAGCAAGTTAGCACACCTTCTTCACAGTCAGAGTAGCTGTGTATTCCTTTAGTCTCTGAAAACTCTATAAACTCCTGTATACAGTATATAGGCCAAGGCCATCAATATTATTTTTCTGATTTCAAGTTATACCATCCAGGGCATCCTGGATGGGTCAGGTTGTGGGGTATATTCGATGGGGGTTGGAGCTGAATTTGCAGGATGGCAGATCTCCAGAGACATGATTGGGCACCCTTCTTTAGAGACTGCATCCTCGTTAGTGTGCCCACCTCCCATGCCAGTTGATGCTTCAAATCCCACTTGGAATGGGGGTGAGTGAAATGGAGGCCAGCTAGCAAGGCCTGTGCAGGTAACTCTCATTCCCCTGGTCTTAAAAGTTGCTCTGCAGCAGGGGTGCCAATCCTGTTCCTGGAGATTTACCTACCTGCAGATATCAGGTCCAACCCTGCTCCAACAGAGTTGTCTATAATCAAGTGTTACTGAAGAGATTAATTAGCTGGTTCAGTTGTGTTCAGTGGGTTGGAGCTGAACTTTGCAAGACTGCAGATCTCCAGATTTGGCACCTTGCTTTAGAAGCTGCATCCTTGTTAGCTTGCCTACCTCTCATGCCAGTTGATGCTGTGGGGATCAAATCCTACTTGGTGCAGTTCAAGTAAGACTAGTGGCTCCAACCATGTTCCATTCTTGGAGCCCCCTAACACTGCACATTTTGCATGTCCAACAAACCTCAGGTTGTTAGTAGACACTATAATACCTGAAATAGGTGTGTCAGACAGAGGAGACATGCTAAAAGTTAAATGTTAGGGGGACCCAGGAACTTGTTTGAGTTACACTAGTAAATATTTTTACGGTATGGATTTGCTGGAAGTAACATGGCGACTTTTGAAAGAATAAATAACCTACAAGAAACTTCAGCCTAGCAGCATACGTCTGTGTATTACAGTATAACATCAATGTACTTATGTAATTATTATTTAATTTTTTCCTCCTCTGACAGCACTTGCTCTGCATGTACCTGAATCACCCACAGGCTTATGGAACCAAACATATTTTATTGATATTTCCATCTTTCTTTGTTATTCAGCCTCAGGTGACTGACTGCTAACCTGATAGTTTCTGGTAAAAAAATAAAAAAAAATTAAAATTAATAAAATTGATCCAATTGACTTCTGAGCTCTTCAGCAGCTCGAACCATGGTCTCCCCTCAGACCATGCTGTCTGGTGCTGTGCTTGCTTGAGCAAGTTTATCCTCATCTCATATTTTCTCAAAAGTGATGTGGGAAATCATGGTGGGCTCTTGCGAACCTCGGAAGTGGTTTATTTTATTTTTTTTATTTCTTTTAATAATGGACTGGTGAACAGATATTTCCTTTCAAGAGCTTCTTTTCTGGAACTCTGAGCATAAACAGTATATATTTGTTTAATTTCTTCATAGCTCAGGAGACTTAAACACACAAGTCCAGCACTTGCCATTAAAATAAATGGGGATGCTAGCATCTAGCTTTCTCTGTATCCCTGGATTGTTTCCAGATATTTTGTTAATTAGTCTTGTTAACCCATTTAGTCTTGTATTCAAAGCCCTTTTGTTTCTTAAGCTGTATTCACATTAATACAAATAAATCTGAAAACACATCTTATGCACCCTTTGGTCCATACTGAGACTGTTTTTATTCAGGGAAAACTGAGCTTTTTGAAAACAATATTCCAAGTGGATACATTCAAAACAGTTTTTCATTGTAGTTTGTGCTGTGACAACTGCAACCCCGGCTTACTGTAAAAACATGCAACATTTTTGCAAAATGATATTATGTTGCTTCTTACCTGTTTCATGCCACTTTCGAAGTGAAATGTCCAGTGAGTAGTGCTAAAAGCATGTATCCTCAAAAAAAAAAATAATAATAATCCGACAATATATTACTACGCAAGTACAACAAGTTCAACAGCTATAAAAATAAAGAAATATACAATCATAAACAATAAAATTAACAAAAACAATCAAAACAAAATACCACCTTTAACAGGGGTTCCCAAACTTTTAAGCCCGCGACCCCCATGATAAATGCGCTGCTGCCCCGAGCCCCCCCCTTATGACGCGTCATAAGATTTGAACTGCACTTCTTTTTCACAATAATATATTTTGCAACATCACGGAATTTTTTTTTATTTGTATCAGACTTATATATATATATATATATATATATATATATATATATTATATTTTTTTTATTTGTATCAGACTTTTCTGCAAACACCATTTAACAAGTATTGAATTAACCCTTTCACACGTAAGTTTAAAATATTCTGGCTGACCCCCCAGCGTGAGTTTTTCAAGGCGATCGTTATTTTGACGTGTCACTTTATGGTTTCCATGGTGACGCGTCATTGCTTGTCACGTGACACACCGCAGAAACAACAGAACTGAATGAATGATGATCTGCTTTTATGTCATTTTTCCTTTTTTATTAAAAATATTCACAAATTTGTTAGATATGGCATGAAATAGCTGATATTCCGATTTTCAAATATATGCAAGTGGAAGTGTTTTGTTGTTTAAACACCTTTATAACGATCGCGTTAGCTGTATGCGCGACGGCATCTTAGTCTGTGCCGCAGACGCAGTTCAGAGAATCGGATCTGTTGGATTTACAACACGTGAATTCATCCACTTCTCCCGAAATACATAAAAGTAAGTGGATGGTGAACTGGGAGAATAATAGTGTAAACTTTAAAGTTACTTACACAATGTGTATCTGATATGCATAAAACGTGTCTAATTATAATGGAAAGGATTATTATTGCCTCGTCCTTTGACATCAGTGTGTATTTTACAAACTCTAAATGTATTGTTTTTTTTGTACTTATATGTCTGAAACCTAAAATAAACATTATGTGGTTGAAAACACTGAAAAGTTCTGATGACAGCTCTGAGCGCGCCTGTCACTGGCTCAGCGCCAGCCAACGCGCGAGAGCATATTTGAATTTCACGTCATGCACTGACCGGTGTGATCGTACACTCCAGGGACCAGCCTAGACTGATCACACCGGTGTGATCGTACGTGCGAAAGGCTTAAATTAATTGCAACAAAAATATATAGGGCCTATATATTTTTTCCACTTTTTTTATAGAAATCATCTCGCGACCCCTGCGCCGGGGTCCCGCGACCCCCCGGGGGGTCGCGACCCCCACTTTGGGAACCACTGACCTACACTAAACCCTACACTTAACCTAAACAAGCACTCCAAGTGTAATGCTGTAACAGGTGAGCGACCAAGCAAGTTTTCTGTCAGGAAAGTCATATATCTGACTATGTGATGCAAATGACAAGTGTATTAGTTTACAAATCGTGCATTGCGATAAAAGTGTTTTGAGCCCATAACATAGTATTGTGCAAGGAACCACATGAAATTTGCCCAAGTAATCATAATTTGGGTGAAAAGAAGTACATGTTGTTGGTGTTTTACTGCCACTAGTGTTCATCAAAAATAAGTTTGATGAAAGGCAAAAAGTCATCTTTTGTAAATTAATGTTCTCTACAAGAGAATAACAATCTGCCTTACTTTGACAATGTAATTTATCAAGTAAAAAATATTCTAGCAATGACAATGATGTTTTTGGGACAGGAAAAGTCATTTAGTAGCTGCCATATTTTTCATAATGTTATTTCCTGAACTCCTTGGAAGACAATATTCACCTGCATGAATTCTTTAATGTCATTCTAAATGTAAAATATAAGAAAGTACAACATTTCACCGTATTTAACTGCCAAAGACTAATAATGAGTTCACAGCAGGGTTAATGAGTTCCACCTATCCATAGACTACTTTTTTTCTTTTTTCTTTTTTTTTCTTTTTTTTTACATTTTAACATTTTAAATATTACTTTAATATAGATTTATTGTTTATATAGAAGACTATATGGGCCTATGATTAAATAATTGCTCAAAGGCCCTGCAGTACCTTCATAAACCCCCAGGGGTCCGGAGAATTGTGTTTTCTTTTTCTGGTTGCATAATATTCAACAGTAATGTAAATGTATACTCTCAAGATATTATTTGTAACATTTTGTGTACAATTTGTAAAATAAGGGCTTCCTTTGTAATCTGAAACAATAATTATAAGGTGGATCACAAAATTAGAATGAATTTTAAAGGTACAGTCTAGAGATTGTTATGCCATCTGCAGCTTGTGTGAAGGCTGGGGAGATATATGAATATGTAAAGTTCTCTGGACGGATTTGATTGCTTTGATGATCAGATGTCTAAGAATTATGAATTATGAATCTCTTCCCAAAATGTAATCTGTGAACAAAACGATTGAACCGTTTCCCCTCCCTCAACACCCCCACCCTCACTCTGCTAATAAGGTCTGATTATGCTTTGAAGTGAAAGAGCATTATTTCCATAGACCATATTCACATCTCCAATCCAGGAAGACTGAAGACCTTTGTTTTTTGTTATGTTTGATGTTTAATTCATGGCCCATTTCCAGGAGCACAATATGGCAGGAAAGGGAATCGCCATTGCCAGGTGTTTTTATGTATTTATTTATTTATTTATTTCTCCACTGTCTTCCTTTTTTATGACTTATTGATGGCTGGAGGAAAAATAAGCAGCTTCACTTTTATAACAGTTCTCTTGAATCTGATCAGAAGTTCATATATAACAGTGCATGTAACAGCACTTGGTGTTTTTATTGTTTACACCACTTCCCTTGTCTTTCTTAGTGCATTTCAGGCAGACTGTCAATCTGTGCATTGGTTGTAGGGATTTTACAGTGACTATTTATGCAGGTTACATAATTAAGACAGTCAGAAGCAGCAAGTGACTCTCTATGAATGAGTCATTGAATCATTGAACTGATTCATTCAAAAATGCTGATTCATTCTGGAATGAAACACTCAACTGTCTTTATGGGTAAGTAATATAATAATTCCCTCAGTTGATTCATTCCAAAATGCTGATTCATTCGGGAATGAAACACGTAGTTGTCTTCATGAATAAGTCGTTGAATCAATCATTCAGTCAATTTGTTAAACAATGCTAATTCATTACATTATTTTAATTGAGTCTACCCCCCAAGATTACTGTAATAAACATAAGCCACATCCAAAAGGTAAAGGGGGAGGTGTTGCTAAAATTTTGTCACGACGAGCTACAGCCAATGAGAGAGCAAGGCATGAGTTGAGGTCAGCGGAAGAAAAACAACAGCAGCAACACGGCTTTAAGAAAAGTTTCTGGACTGCTGGTAAAATTGTCACCCTAAAAATATAAATCTGACAGTAAATCTGACTTGCTCCATTCCAGCTGGTGTCATCACGCTGGCTTTTACTGCGGGTTATACAACAAAAGAGATACTTGAGCTCAAACGCTCCTCTGTTATTACCACTCCATGGAATGCAGGCCACGTTTGCAGAAAGCCACAGGTTTGTTGGTTTAATAGGATATCTGTTCAAATGACGTAGCTGTCACACTTTAGAAATATTATTGTACCTCCTTCATGGTAAAGTACTTGCTTACAAAAATAGATTTCATTATAAACAGCTTCACAGAAGACAATAACTTATCATCTGTTTACAACCTCTCTTGCAAGGTCAGTGCAGTAGCTGCTGCATGAATTACCTGAAAAATACAGATGTGCGTTTATATAAATGAAGCCTGGATCTTTCTAACAAGCAGTAGTAGTGTTGTAAACAGAAAATTGGGCAACAGCAAACAATATAATGCCCATAAATGTGGGCTTGGAGAGTAAAATGATAATGAATTCCCCCGAGGGGATTAATAAAATCTACTGTATTTACATGTATAATAATAATAAAAAAGGATGAATTTCAAGCAATCTTAAAATCTGCATAAAACAACATTTTTAAATTAACATTTATCCACACATACAAAAAATTAATTTGATGTAATGCAACATGAGCTCAAAACTAATGAAGATGCTCATCATTCAGTAAGCCCACGTCAAAAATAATTAAAAAAAATCAATTCTGTTTTCTGCTTATCGTATTTAGGCTGATCTGATGTCATTAATGTGTACCTCTGTCATGCATGTTAACTGAATCACATCCTGAATGAGATGCAGTAGCACAAATGTTGCTTCAGGCTCTGTTCTTGATCAGTCCTGTATCCAGGATTTGTTATATTTGGTGATCATTTAAGCTGAAATTGAATTAATGCCATAATTTTTCATGATGCAATAGAGTCATTCAACAAAAGGAGTACCCTTTTTGCCAACGAACATTTGTGAATTGAACACATCTGTTAGAAAGCATTTAATATGTCAAATTCATTAATTCAACATTCATTTATTTTTTTTTATACACATTTATACATTATACTTATTTTATGTGAAGATGGTGTAGTCTTCATAACTGAAAGGAGTTTGGAAGGAGATAAACATATAGCCAGTAATAGATATTCAATTTAAATAACTGTAATTAAATATTTTTTTTATTATTATTTTCAATGATTGTATTTAAATAATAATTATGTAAAAATAGTCATTTCAAATAAAACAGCATAATTTATCTGCATCTTCTTCCGTATTTACTGTACCATTTAAAATAATAATTAAGATTTTAATTAATCTTATGCATAAATATCTTATGCTCACAAAAGCTGCATTTATTTAATGAAAATAAAACAGCATTATATCATCAAAATTAAAATGATTTTTAATAATTATATTTGAATATATTTTTAAATGCAATTTATTCATGCAAGGCTGAATTTTCACCAGCCATTAGTCCAGTCTTCAGTGACACATGAACTTTCAGAAACTATTATAATATGGTGATAAAATATCTAAATTATTAATAATACTGAAAAGTCATTTAAAATAATCATTTGACTTTTGAGAGGTGAAAAGTTTAGACAAATTCTACATTCCTAATTAGTTCATAAGTTCTAGATTCATCAAACGTTACATATCTATTCCTTTCGGATAAAATAACTTTATATTTTTCAGTTGTATTTATATATTTAGGTAGGTAGAAAGCAATTTTTATTATTTAAAATGTCATGTTGTTATATCTTGAATGCTAATGAAAGGAGACCATAACCTTGATAACAAGGAAAATGGCAGTTATTTTATTATGAATTATGCATTATGTATTAGTAGTAGTAGTAGTAGTATTATAGTTTAATATATATTATTAGTAGCTTGAGTGCAATACAATTTATTGACATCTAAAGACATGCCTTGTCTATTTCAAATCTTACTTAAGTGTCACGTTTAAAAATTGAGAAATACATGGACTGAATAAAGTAGCAAGTCGCCACCAGTAATCAGGACATATGTTATTGTTTAGAAGTGTTTCTCGTTGATGTAGCTACTTGTCATACTTGTTTGGTGTGTTGCTGGTGTCCTGCTGTGGCCATATGATGTCTATCATCACCTCTATCACCCGTCTGTGACTCTGTCTGCTGGTAGTTCATAGCGTGCCCGCAGATTCCATTTAGTTTCAATTAACTCTGCTACCATCCACCCCAGGGCCACGGTCCCTCGCCTATTCATAGATATGTCAGCATCGAGGGTTCACCTGCCTTGTCCTTAAACTCGTGTCCCATTTTGTAGATTTAGTGGCAAGGGTCTGTCTCAAAATGAATGCCACAGTTTTGTGTGGCCTTACTGAGCATGAAAGTCATTAGTAGTGTTAAATGGTCAGTGATTTGGGAGGCTTGGCTGCTTTGCTTGGCGCTCAATAGCCAACTGAAAGAAAATTAGCATCCGCTGTGCTGGGAGACCAGTGTTTTCTCTCATTTTCTCTCTCTCACACTCACTCACAGCCTTTCGCTTAATATTCGGACAGAGAATCAACAGTGCCACCTTGTGAATGAAAAAAAATAAAAAATCAGATCGATGAGCACTGCTGTTTAATTTAAAATGGCTAAAGGTCTTGGCTAGACATAGTTTTAATGGAGTTTTAGATGCAGTTAAACAAATATCAGTAGTGTGTGTTGTCTCTGTAATCATGCAGGTGGGGGTGTTTGTTGTGAGTACACTTTTGCACACAGGAACACCAAATAAAGCAATGTTCATAGTCCAGCAAGCAAGTTGTGCACAAAATGAAGCAGTCATTCCTTTAATATTTTCATGTCTACATCATATATCTCTTAAAATATTAGATGGGATATTAAATGTATACATTTTTTATGAGCGAATGTTATCATTTTTGCCATGTCAACTTCTAAAATGAACAAAACAGGCAATTTATTAACAAATACTCCACGTGCTGTTTTTTTTTTTTTTTTTCTTAAAAATTTCCCTCAAGTTGTTCCAGACCTGTATGGATTTCTTTCTTTTGCTGAAAAAATACGTTACTTTGAAGATTGTGGGAAACTGAACAATGGATGGCCCCTATGCTATAGTATTATTTTTCCCCTTACTATAGAAGTCAATGGGGGCCATCAATTGTTCGATTACCCACATTCTTCTTCTTTCTGCTCAGCAGAAGAAAAAAAAATAAAAAATAAAAAAATAAATAAAACTCATATAGAAACTCAAACTCATAAAAAAATTAAATTGGATTGGATTGTGTTTTTCACCACTTGTTGAATTCATCATTTTAGATAAAAGCAGCACCTGATAAAAGTGTCTGCTAAGTGAATAATGCCAACAATTTCAGTTGTTTAAAACCCCTTTAACTAATTAAAGCCAGCTCCTTAATGACATAATCCTGCAGGAAGTGACAACAGCACAAACATGAACAAGTTTAAGCAATGTATATGATGAATTCTCTGATATTTTGTGATATTATTAATTTTGTCTCACTTTAAAACATTAATTTTTTTAATAAAAAAAATAGAATTACAATTATGCCATTATTACAATTTCAAATTATAGTTAAAAAATATCAAAATTAATGTTGTGTCAACACCTCTTAGCTAACAGTCCCTCAACATTAGCTCTTTATTTCCATCCCTGTTAGGTTCCATCCTCATAATTGTCTTGCCATGATGGAAATAATAAAGTTATAATGAATAGACTTTATTGGTCTAAGCTTAACATATAACAATAGATTATATATTAATATATATTAATAAAAATGCTTCCAGAAATTACTTTACACGCATATTTACAAGAGTTCAGCAGTAATGAACTACCAAATGGACTATTAAATTTGTGTTGTCTAAAAATATTACAATCAAAAGCTCACATTTTATATTATAATAATTACCGCATAAAATAAATCAATGTTAAATGACCTCCGAGAACACAAACTATCCTCTGTTGTGTCCCACAATTAGTTGAAGTGTGTGCTTTTATTATATTAAATTATTTCTAATTATTCAAATCATTTTTTATAATATTCATAACATATTCATGTTTTTCTGATCAGGCTTGCTTAATTGCCATTGTGTGCATGCAAGAATAAAACAAATCCAGCCTTATCCACACCTACCACTCATGATTCTGCCCTCGAAAGAAGTCACAAGCACATGATGACATCAGGCTTGAGCAGAAACATGTGAGAAACTGCCATATGGTCCAGAGTCTTTGCCAGTGTTATCTCGGAATGAGAATCATCCTGACTGCATACCCAATAAGGGTTTTTTTATTTTATTTTTTTTATTTTTTTCATTTTCATTTATTTGCACTCTTGATCGCTTAGATGAAACAGACATGCCTCAGCTGGCTGTGTTGGATTTATGGAGGACGTGTTATTGATTGAGCACACTATCCTGGAGCAGCGGCTCTATCATAAGGGTTAAAGGTCAGAGAGGGGAATGAACCAGAGGTTATATCATCCTCCCCTCTGATGTGCAACCTAAAACAAAGCTGCTTCCCCCACCTCCTTTTTTTAGAATTAGATATTAAAAATGTATTTATTTGAAAGCAAACATAAATTGCTGCCAGCCTCCTGGTGTTGTTGTGGGGGTTTTATTTTTTGTTTTAAAATGTGTATTATTTCTTTATTTTTGTACTTTTGTTCTTTTAAGGTTAAAGTTATTTTATATGGTGTTGTTTCATCTCAATGCATTTGAACTCAAAAACTTCACAACTGAGAGCCAACAAAGCTCTATGTACAGTGGACTCCAAAGTTTGAGACCACTTTGAAAATCTGGGAACCAAAAACTAGGAATAAACAAAGTTTTAGGATTTTGCATCATTCTTCCAATAGTTGTCTTATGGTTTTACACCCCAAACACGGCATACTGCCTTCTGTGCATTCTGTGAAGTCCAGTATCACCAAACTGTGTTCCAGGGACTAGATGAACCCTATCAGGAAAAGATCAATGCTGCAAACCAAAGTGTCTGTCATTAATTTGCAGAACTACTGAGGAGTACCACTGAGGCAACAACAGAAAGTGTTACAGAAGTTACTACCACCACTGATACACTCTAACTCTTACCATAAGAGTTAAATCAACCCAATTTATTGCAGTTTACAATGAGATCTACATAAATTTTAGCAGCCTTATGCAGAGTGCCGGCAAGTTCTGTTTGGAGTTGGACCTCACTCTGTAGGATTAGTGATCTTGCCCATGAAGAGGATGCTCTTGGTGGTGTCCTCTACAATCAGTACCAAGAAAGGTCGGTTAAGTATCACAGTGTCTGGCAGGGACATAGGCATGATTTCTATCGTGGTTGCAGCCGCTGCCTCTGTGCCCTTCTCATCAACGCTGAGGACTGCCTTATGGACAACCTGGAGATTGGGCGCAAAAAGATAACATCACTTAGTAGAGTTTTCAGAATCTTAAGGTCTAGCAACCATCGGTGGTGCTACACAAAGTAACAAGTACACCTACCTGTGACACCTTGACTTTGACCTCTTCTGTCAACCCAGATAAATCTGCTGTGTCACCGAATGCATCAGTCACTCCCATGTCCTCCAGAATGCCTTTCAGTTTGGAAGTTGCAGTGATTGAGAACTTGGGCATAAACAGGTCCACAGAGCTGAAGGGCAAAAAAGTAAAATATGGTATATCAGATACTATGGTGTATGGGTCATTTTCAAGGTTCCCAAAGTTCTGTGCAACTAAACAACAATCAACCTTTGGGTCAGAGGTCAACTAATACATGGATTTAAATCTTAATGTGTCACCAGTACTACCTTCTGAAGAGTTTATCATGCCAGTTCTTAAGGTGGTGTCTGCTGATGGATTCTTCAAGCTCCTTCATCTTCCCATCATCAGGAAAAATGATCATCATGGAAGTATTGCCTTTGTAGGGCACCATCATGACCGTAGTTTGGTTGACAGGGTCTTGATAGATGTCATAACGGCCGGTTCTTTTCATCATGTCAACTTGCACGGTGGTGTCCTCGTCCACTTTGAAGTCAGCTTTGTGGGTCAGTTGTGCATCAAATGGCTTATCCCACTTCCCTATCAGGACAAAATGCAAGAAATTCATGTCAGCGTCAACCAGCGTCAAACCAATATTCATTACATGAATATCATTAAATGAAAGAGATCTTTATTTAGTACCTCTGAAGTACATATAGTTAATCAGCATCATCACCGTGTCGGAGTCCAGGTCCTTCACCATGTTGGTTATCTTGTCATTGGTCTTCTTGGCAATGAACTGATTAATCTCTTCTGCAGCAATTTCAGGCTTGGAGAAGTCAACGCTGAAGGCCTCGCTGTTATAGTAGTGCTGAACATCCTTCAGGAACTGGTCAACCACTTTGAAGCCTTCTCTGATGGCCACACCAGCGCCTGCCTCCAGCTGCATGGCTTCCCGACTGTGGCCTAGCATGTGGATCAAGTGCTCATAACCCTCATTGACCTGTGAAGCCTGCAACCCACTGTAACCCAGACTGCTGTATATCTGTGAAAGTGTGCTGCCCTTGGCACCTACAGCCAGCATGCTCAAAGCCATTGCGATACCGACTGGGGAGAAGAAAATGTTCTTGCCCTTGGCATCTGAATGGAACGCAAGTTTCTTGTAGAGGGAGAAGGCAAAGTCAGCATTGTGTGGAGCAAGCAAGTGGCAGGCATCCTCCCCACCGTGGCTGGGGTGGGGTTCGTCCTTCCCGTGGTGGAGATGGTGGTGGTGATCAGCTGTGTTGTCGCCGTGGTCGTGGCCTTCGTGGGTTTGAGCCCAGGCCGTTGCTACCAGCAGGGCAGCAATCACACTGTAATAAATCTTTCCCCACATTTTTTTCACCTGTGGGTTATGACCAGAAGGTACAGAATTTCACAAACGGATCTTGAAATGTGTGACACAAATCTTAGCTTTTGCATTTCACACAATAACTATTTCACTATTTCTAGGTCTAAAGTAATTCAGTTACAATCACAGCACTTCTGGAGAAACAGTTTCTGTCACTTACCATCAAAGTCCTCTTGACGGGAGACTGTTTGGATGGAGTGGAGTCAATTTATAGTCCTTCAGACATCAGCTGAGTAAAATCTTTAAATATTAACCAATTTCCACCCCCTGGTCTGTGAACATAATCGCTAGTTATTAGCTATTGCTCTACATTCAGTGATGCAACACAGTTTTGGACTTCAGTGTCACAGGTTTTCAATACCTAAATTGTGTGTGTGTGTGTGTGTGTGTGTGTGTGTGTGTGTGTGTGTGTGTGTGTGTGTGTGTGTGTGTGTGTGTGTGTGTGTGTGTGTGTGTGCTGGTTGATGGGATTTAGATACAAAAAAACCTTGTCAATCACCATTTTATTGATATGACTGTCTACCTCTCAAACGGTTGATCAAAAAGGTCTTCACATCTTAAGATACTGTAGTTTCTTTCTTTCTGTCTTTCTTTTATTTGGGGATGATCAAATAAATCCCAGCACACGAAATTAGAAGTCTTGCCTTTTTTAACATTTACATTGTGTGTGTGTGTGTGTGTATATATATATATATATATATATATATATATATATATATATATATATATATATATATATATATATATATATATATATATATCTATATAAAATTAAATGTTTAATGTATATAAAATTAAAAAATAAATAAATATTGCTGTGTTGCAAACTCTTTGTAGTATGAATATTTTTTCCCTTCAAAACCTGTAACTTCATCATATTCAATTAAAATAAACAAAATATAACAAAATAAATAAATCTCAAAAATAATATTTGATTTCCCCTTCTTTTAAATTGGGTTTCATCCACTATCTGTGAGAGACACAATCACTCAACCTATGATATACTGTACTGTCAGAGAAGGGGGATTAAAATTAATGCCCTCACATGAGACAACACCAGATCATTCTCCTTCGAGGAATATGTACAACTGGCTTATCTGGAGAACATATAGTGAACAACATACTTCTCAAGCAAGTCTCTAAGTATATGTTGTTGTATATATATATATATATATATATATATATATATATATATAATATATATATATATATATATATATATATATATATTTTTTTTTTTTTTTTTTTTCCAAAGCAAACTATGGGAGTCGGATCTCTGCAAAACTGTCAAAGGGAGAAGGGAAATCAATGTTTTAGACATTGCGCAATGTCACTTTCTCTCCATTTTATTGGCATGTTTACAACAGTTGAATTCAGAATGAAGCTTTTTTCTGCTTGTTTGTAGAGCTACAATTGGCCACAAACAGAATGTCTGGCTTAAGACAGCTACTTCTGTACTGGATTGAAATATACAGTGGGGTCCAAATGTCTCGACCACTGGTTTTAGAAAGTTTATTTCTTTCCAACTTATATCATCAGCATAACGCACTGAGTGAGAATTTATGGATTTCCTAGTATTTTATATGTATCACTTTGAGGGCGGTGGAACTTACAAAGGCTTTAAGAGGCAATGGAGTATCATTTCAGTCTTGTTTTTCTTGTTTTCACAACTTTTGTGACATGAAAAGCACTGTATGTCACTCACCATTTCTCTGGTCAAAATCTGTCAAACATTACTGTACAATGCAGATGTATCTGTCCCCCAAGTCAGATGGCAGTGAAAATGTTGAGGTCTTGATCTGATCATGACAAAACAAACATAAGGTTTCCATACACTCGTGCTGCATAAACTTCCAACCCAACTCCTCAAGTTTGTAATCTGATTGAGAATGGCATGACAATGTTAGTCTCATCATGCTCATATTAAATACATTGTCCTGCAGCCAATATGTTCTCAATATGTATGTCCAGTGTTCTCAGTAATGTCCAAAAAATTAACTAATTAAATTACAAACTCACCCATATTATCAACTCTTAATCAGTATCCAAAAAAGTTATGTCCTCAGATTTTCACTGTGGTTTCAGACTTTTAGACCCCACTGTACTGTATGGATCAAGCTGGTTTAGGCAGTTCTCTGGACACTTCAGCATCCCTTGTGCCAGCAGAAATAGTCTGGCAAAAGAATGTATAGCAACTTCATACAGTATCATAGTAGTGCCATACGACATCCTGTTTGGAGTTCACATCCTCAACCACCCCTCCACCCATCTGAAGCATAATTTTACTGTCTTTATACTGTTTAAATGGCTCAGCCTGTTTTCCTACAAACAGCATGACAGTGACTTGGTTTTATTTGGATGTACTTTTATTGATTTAAGCATGTAAAAAAAAATGGTTTTCACAGTTTTCATGCAAAAAAGTGGTTTAGATGCACCTGTACTTCATGTTCAAAATAACTAAATCACATCTGTTTGAACTGGAATGAATTAGGCCTACTGTACTTACTTAAAGGGGTCATTTGATGCGATTTAAAATTTTCCTTTCTCTTTGGAGTGTTACAAGCTCTTGGTGAATAAATAATATTTGTGAAGTTGTAAAGTTGAAGTCTCAAATCCAAAGAGATATTCTTTATAAAAGAATATTTTATAAAAATGGCTAAAACGGCTTGTTCAAACACGCCCCCACATATCTACATCAGTATGTGGGAAGATTTGCGTAACGCCCCCCAGATGTTCACACAAAGAAAGAAGGCGAACCTTTTATTTTCATTGTTGTATTGTTGCTGCTGCCTCCATGTCGTATAGACGCTATGTGTTTCACTGTGAAAGTGAAACTTCTTTGTTTGGCCTTCCAAAAGAGGATGATATCCGCTTCGTCATGCCTGGAGCTGATCCGTGCTGGTCGCTGAGGAAATACATCAACTTTGCAATGTGGATTGCCGAATCGGCTTTCACTGTGGACAAAGTGCCACAACTGCCACAATACATACACTTACAACCACTGTAGTATCAAGTTGACAGATTCAAGTTCATCTGTTTTGGATAAAACTGAAGGTGCTTTTAGTGTCACTCACTGGACATTTCACTTTAAAAGTGTCACAAAACATGCAGGAAACAACTATATATATTGTTAAATTTTTATTATTATTGAAATGTTGCCACAGGAACATATTTCCAATGAGCCTAGGTCGCAATACAAGTAAGTAGCTTTGTCTGCCCTTACTGGCCCTTTGTGGTGCCTCCAGCTTTCTGGGAGGTTCCTGGTTCACAATTGCATTTGCAATCAACATCACGCTTAAGATAATAATGAGAGAGGGTTGTTTTGTAAGGGTCTTCTATAGGTTATAGATGGTCAGGATGGTATATGTATGCGCTAGCAAAATAATACTATATGTAATCTCTTGATAGCTCAATGCTGCACAAAAACTACAGCTAGGTATACACATAACTGTCCAAACTCCTCTTTGGATCGTTTTCCAAGGGAAATGTTGAAAGATACTGGCATTGATTAGTGGCCCTGACCTTGACGGCAAACACACACATTCTCAGAAGTTATTGGCTTGCTGTAGTGAGGGCACAAATCTCACCCAGCCCACGCTTAGTCGTACATATTTGAACAGTTTGGTCTGTTCTATCTCCCCCAGACACACACACACTGTTTGATTGCTGGAATGATCTGAAAGTCTCTTTAGTCTCAGTATCAGTGCATAGATTCAGGCAAATTTATGTCATCAAAAATTGGTCATATCATGAAAAGTCCAATTTCACTTGCCAAAATAACCATCTATAACTATAACTATAATAAGGTTACAATGATGTTATAGAGAGCAAATATATGCTATTATTCCTAAACACCACAAGAAGATGATAATATTACTATATCTCACACAAAAAAAAAAAAAAATGTTCTCTCAAAAACTTAAAAAAAAAAATACTACTTCTTCATCAAAAAAAAAATAAATTATAAAAAAAGAAAAAGAAAAAGTGTCTCACATTTAAGTAATAATTTATCATGTGCAAGATAACCCATCACGCTCCCTAAGGTCACAAAACGCTGGACTTTTGGTAGTACCTAGGATAGCAAAGTCCACTAAAGGAGGTAGAGCTTTTCGCATTTGGCACCCAAACTCTGGAACAGCCTTCCTGATAATGTTCAGGGTTCAGACACACACTGTCTCTGTTTAAATCTAGATTAAAGACTCATCTCTTTGGCCAAGCATTCAAATAATGCATTTCATAATCTTGTACTGCAGTTATATCTGATCAAATGCTCATTATTATTCTTTAGCTTGGGTTAAACTAATTAATTTTACTTGGTTGAAACAGCAGCTACGCTAATTATGTCTCTATTTGTTTCTCTCTGTTTTGCCACGGGATGTCACTAGGATTTACACAAGCTTCATTCTGGATCCAGAACACTTGAGAAGAGCTGATGCCAACCCCTCAGAGGACCTCAGATGATGCTAACCCTGAAACAACATACAGATCTACCACATTTTGCTATAAGTTTGATTGCATCATATAATAATTGCTGTTAAAAGTGTTCATCGTCTGTTTGATTATGTCTTTAATTGTTTTTTTTTTTCTCCATACATTTCTGCCATATGTACATAAACTGAAAGTTATCACTGATAAGCTACTACTAAATATTGTAGAAACTTAATTTTTTTCTGTAAAGTTGCTTTGCAACGATTTGTATCGTAAAAAGCGCTATACAAATAAACTTGAATTGAATTTAATTTGATTGAATCCCAGAAAGCATTGCTATGACCTTAGTGTAAGAATTCTGGATCCCAGACAGCAAGCAGTTTGGGATGGCGGACAAAGAGAAATTTTGATTGTTAAATATAATTAATTCAGTACCAAAAACAATCGATGAAAACATATTTCAGTAATAATAACATAAAACATGACTATTCATATCAAAAAACAAATCTTAACATATAATATAAAATTTAAGGAAATTACAACTTTAGAGTGTTGTGCATAGTTGCTTTTTCTATAGATGTTTAATCTGTCGGTTATAAGATTCCATATTTTAGGATATTACTACCTTAGAAGGCAGCTGCCTCTTTAGGCAGAGGGGGAGCTCACTGATTTTGGAACAGACCCTGCGTATGCATATTTTACTACAGATTGTTTTGTCAACCTTTTATGATGTAAAGCACATGCAAGGACAGTCATGTATGTTACATAGATTTATTAAAGGTACACTGTAAAAAATGAAAGTGATTTTAACAGTAAAATACTGTGAAAATGCTACAGTAAAAACCTGTTAAATGGTTAACAGTAAGTTCCTGTAAAATTTACAGGAAAAAAACGTAAACTGACGTTCCCAGAATTTCCTGCATTGCATTTCAAATTTTGTTTGAATTTGAGGTTTCTTCTTAGTTTTTTTCTTATCAGTTATGTTTATTAAGTTTGTATGTTACATATAATGTTGTTAAATTAATGTTTATTGTATATTTCAGTTTAATGTGTCTCACCATGATGGTGTTTAGTGCTTGTGTGAATGACACTGTGCACCTTCTATATGTGTTATTATTTAAAAGCTGTTTGTGATGAGCTTTGGATCATCATGTGACTTTCTTGTCACCACCTGCATTTGGTGGTAATCTGTGTATTTCAAAGGTACAAAACAGATTTCAATACTTCAGTAGGTTGGTACATTATATCAGTTAATGAAATCACAGTATTTAACTGTAAATTACTATCACGACTCAGAGGCAGGATGCAATAGCAAGGCAGTTTAATGACAAGATATAATATGGTCAGACAACAGACAACAAAGACAGCAAGTCACAATTGGAGTGGACGATCCCAAGCTCAGATGGTGAGTGGCGCAGGGACCTCGGTGGACAACGATGATCCTCCGCGGTGCTCCAGTGCTGTGTCTCCCGGTGAAGGTGCTCGTGATTCCGATGCAGGGAACAAGAAGACTCGACGAAGAACAACGGGGGGAATCCACGATCCAAGACAGCCAGGGGAACAGAACGGAACACAGGAAACAACCACAACGATCTGACAACATGAGACACCAGTTACTGCACTTAAATACACACACATAAGACGCAGGTGGTGCTGTTAATCAGGCGTGATCAGCGACCACGCCCACAGCCACACACCTGCACACTAGTCAAGTCAAGTCAAGTCATCTTTATTTATATAGCGCTTTAAACAAAAAAGATTGCGTCAAAGCAACTGAACAACATTAATTAGGAAAACAGTGTGTCAATAATACAAAATGACAGTTAAAGGCAGTTCATCATTGAATTCAGTGATGTCATCATGCAGCTCAGTTCTGTTTAAATATTATCTTTGCAATAATTTTCAATCAAGTCAACGATATCGCTGTAAATGAAGTGTCCCCAACTAAGCAAGCCAGAGGCGGACAGCGGCAAGGAACCAAAAACTCCATCAGTGACAGAATGGAGAAAAAAAAAAACCTTGGGAGAAACCAGGCTCAGTTGGGGGGCCAGTTCTCCTCTGGCCAGACGAAACCAGAAATTCATTCCAGGCTGCAGCAAAGTCAGGTTGTGCAGAAGAATCAACTGTTTCCTGTGGTCTTGTCCCGGTGGTCGTCTGAGACAAGGTCTTTACAGGGGATCTGTCTCTGGGGCTCTAGTCCTGGTCTCCGCTGTCTTTCAGGGCTTTAGATGTCCTTTCTAGGTGCTAATCCACCATCTGGGCTGGATACGTACTGGATCCGGGTGACTGCAGTGACAATCTGACTTGGATACAGACTGGATCTGGTGGCCACGGTGACCTCGGAATAAGAGAGAAACAGACTAATATGAGTGTAGATGCCATTCTTCTAACGATGTAGCAAGTACATCAGGTGTTATGGGAAGTGTTCCCGGTTCCGGTTTACCTAATTAATGCAGCCTAAAAATCCTTTAACGGATTTGGATATTTGAAGTGTATTAGTATGTTATGTGTAAGCCAGGTTAAAGAGATGGGTCTTTAATCTAGATTTAAACTGCAAGAGTGTGTCACAAGCCGAGAGAGAGACAGCGAATTCATGAACCGTGACAATTACAGTTAAAACCGTAAAACCTAAAATGCTGTTACCGTATTTTTATGGTAGATTTCCAGCAACCGCAGCTGCCGTTTTTTTACCATAAATTTTATGGATTTTTTTTTACAGTGTACACCAAATAAATAAATAAATAAAATTTATTGAGTGCTGCAGAAATGAGTCTTGAAACCCAATGAGTTAGTGTCTCAAATTCAGTGGGATTTTTTGTTAAATGTCCGATAAGGTCTGAGATGGAGTTTTTGTGTGTGGACTCACAGTATAGTACGTTATACAACCTTGTAATTATATTTCTCATGTATTGCTATTTTGGGTTTCATAGACTGAGAAATTCCAAGTGAGGATACATAAGGATGCAGTAGGCGATCATCCAGAGGAATAGAAGCACATGTAGCTCTTTCACCTCATAACTAGTTAGGTCAAGACCTCCCTCCTAAAACACACAAGAGGGGGCAGAATGAGACATACTGGTAATTTTTCAAAGCAACCTAGGCTCATTAGAAAAACATGCCCGTGGGGACATTTTTACAAATGGGTATTAGTACATTGATTCTTGCATGTTTTGCATCACTTTCAAAGTGAAATGTCCAGTAAGTGCTGCATCTCCAAGTCTTTGAGACTTACATTTTACGGGACTCAACACCAGAGCGCTTCGCATCACAAATGCAATGCTGTACTGTGTGAGCTTAAGAGCAAGTTTACTGTATCAGAACTGAAAATATGGAATCGGTTATGCAATGCAATCATGCAACTGTTAAAATGTATTACTTTAAAAATTATGCACTAGTTCATATCAAAGTACTGTGTAAGGAACTGCACAAAAATGTCTTTATTAATCAAAAATCTGCACCCATGATTATATAATTTGTATGAAAATGATTAAGTTCTTTAATCCTTAAAGTGGATGCTGTTTTACTGCCCCTAATGTTCAGTACACCTGGGAACTGCAGTGAAATGTATGTATAATGTGTAATGAATGTACATGTTTGGAGCTTTGCAAAAATGTATGTAGAGGCTTATATTTCCAATGACCATAGCTTGTTTCAAAACAAGTCCAAAAAAAGTCCAAATCTTCATCACTAGATAATACGAGTATATTTTTACCAGACTGATTCATCAAACAAAGAGCCAGAAACAGGTGAAGATTTTTCTAAGTCACAGTCCCTTTGGGACACATGGATGTCTGCACTTTTGTTGTCACCTGACCTAATCAATACACGTGTGAGCTTTAACTGCCTCTGTGTCTCACAAAAAAGACGCAATGAGTTCATTTCACTTCCTTGAGATTCAAATGTACTGGCAAACTCTAATTCCTGTGCATCCATAATTGTATTTAATTCAAGATCGACATTTGACTCTAGTTTAGCTTCGTGTTCCAGCTCTAATATGTAGCTATATGCGTCCTCTGCATCTGAATCCAGCACTGACATAGCATAAACAGCCTCTTTTGAAACCTCTGAACAGTTACCAATGTCCTCCAGGCTGTCCTCCAAAGAGTCACAACACTGCCACCAAGTGGATTCTGACAGGGATTGCCCATTTGACCAGCTGGAACTCTTCATGGTGAGGAAATGTTCAGACAAAGCAGCTAAACCACAGGGTTGTCTGAAGGACAGGCAGGCACTGACTCTGAGCTGAGCTCTTGATCTCCAGTATGGTAGGTTTGTTCGTCTTGGCTGGTCTCTGAAGAGTTATGAAGTGCTCTCAAAGCTTCAGCAGAGATATTACATGGTAACATGCAGCTAACTGAATCAGTCCAATGTCTGCCCCATCTTTCAAAGGAAATCTGGTGTGCCTCGAGAGGAATCTGTTGATGCACTGTCCTGTAAATAAGTCAATGTCATGGGATTAACAATATTTTACTCAGAGTAAAGAAAGAAAATAAGGTTGCATTATGAGAAGTAAAGCCACACTGTGGATATTATGTCACATTTATGAAAAAAAAAGCCTTTTTAAGCAAATTCATGTGTTGAAAATTCTTACTTGGAGGATTCTGTTCATAAATCTGATGAATTTATGTGAGCAACTCAAACATGGTAAATCTGACATCTTCAGGCAAACTTCCAGATTTCATGGATTCCTATTGAAATTATTATTATTATTATTATTATTATTATTAATATAGTATTATTTATTAATTAGTATTCATATTTTTTCAGTATGCCAAACTATGGAAAATGTGACCACACGACTTTTAATTTTCATAGGTGAAATTCAGTCATTTCAGTTAAACACACACACACACACACACACACACACACACACACACACACACACACGTTTGTTTTTGTGAAAAGTGGGGACATCCCATATTCTAAACTGTACGAACTGTATATTCTATCGCCCTTCACCAACCCTACACCTAACCTTACCCCTTACAGGAAACTGTGCATTTTTACTTTCTCAAAAAAAAAAAAACTCATTCTGTAATACTGTATGGTTTTATAAGCGTTTTGAAAAATGTAGATATACAAGCCTTAGTGTGCATTGATCTTCTTCTCAATCATTCATATACAGTATGTGTATATATATATATAAAATTCTCTGACTGCTCATGTGTATATACAGTATGTGTATATATATAAAATTCTGGGCCTGCTCATGTGTTTTCATTACGTGTTTATTTCTAAAGTGTGAAAGCCGGTCATATAGCAATTAAGTACGTTCCCCTAGGCACAAACAATACACAGCTATTCTTCAAAGAAAAGCGAATGGTTTGTTTGTGTGTTACCATCTGGATCCAGCAGTGGAGGAATCTCCAGCCACTCATTTGCTGCTGTGAAGGCTGTCTCCATATTTAGTCTGTGTTCAGAAAAAAAGCTGTCCTCATGTCCACAAACTGAGGGCAGAAGAATTTACCCAGAGCCAGAAATGCCAATCCACTCCTCCAGATTTTACCAAAATCATGAATTTCTACCCCATATCTGAAGAAAAATAAATAAATAAATAAAATGGCAAGGCTAAATGAATCAAGGAAATTCATCCAATTCAGAGATGACCCTAAAACATGTTGTTCCAAACCTATATCACGGTCGTTCTTCTGTGGAAGTCCATTTTTGAAAATGGTTTGGAACTATAATGTGAGTAAATTATGTCAGATTTTAATTTTGATTTATTGTGGCTCAGAAAATGAATTCACTTACTTTGTCATGTAGTTCTGTGCTGAGCTAAACAGAGTCTTTATTGTTGTACTGCGGTACTTGAGATTTTGAGATGACCTTTTGCTTTTTGAGGGTAGAGTGCCAAAAATGTCATCTCCAGGTGATGCTGGATAACTAAGACCTGAAGAACCACTGCCACAAGGTAATGACAGCAGACTGAAGGTGGATGGGAACTTATCCAGGCTTCCTGTGACCTGTTTAATCTTGAAATGGGAAAATTTAGCCCACAGTAACTCAAAAGATCAAACAATCACTCACAAGAACAATGCAACTCTTTCATCACCATTACACAATGTGTGCTTTACCTGATAGTGCACAATGATGTTCCAGATTAGCCTGAGAACAACTGAAGGATTGCCACCAGCAATATCATTAGCATCAATATTTATAAGACTCACCTGTGTGAAAATAATATAAATGATCACATTTGAACTCAATTATATGGAGTCTTGCACATGACATGGGAAAGAACAAGTATTGAAATTGAGGTTACACAGTATCTCTGTACCTTATAAACAACAAATTTTGTATAAAAATCAGAACTTACATTTCTGTCCTCTAGGAAACTCAAGACTCGAGAAATATTGCTTAGTTTGAAGATGTGGAAATGGCCTGAATTTATCAAGCTGTAGAACAAGAAAAACACTTCTAGACAAGACACATCTATGTATGATAGATTTATAGTGATCAAACTTTATCTTTTCAGCATAATATGTGATGACAAACCATATTACAGCCTGACAGTTCCTCCAGAAGAGCCATGAGAATCTTTCCATCCTGAATATCAGTGAATAAGTTCTGAACATGTAAAGGTGGGTCACACTACAACACAGAGAGACACTTAAATGAAACACGGCACTTTTTAAAGATGATAGTTACTGACTTTTAAATAATCTAAATTTCTTAAGTGATTAGTAATAACAAACATCCAGAAAATTGTACAAAAACAACACCATGATACTTTTTCAATACTTCTCTTGTAGTAATATTCCTATATAGTAAATGTCATGTAAATAGAAATAAAATTTTGAGAATCATACTTTGTCTTTTGTTGCTTGTCAAAATCTGAATATGTTGATTGACTTTGCAGTATAAAAAAAAGAAAAGACAATTCTTACTCTCTTCAAATGCATGTTCATCCAACTTGGTAAAAGTTTTCTCTTGGACTGCCTGCTTCTCATCTGTAGAAACACACACACACACACACACAATAAATAAAAATTCGAAGTGAGACTTTTTTCACAAGAGTGAAGGAGCATGGATACACAGCAACAGAGGTTTAGAGTCAAAGTTGAAAGTTCTGTAAGCAGGGCCGGCGCTCCGCACACGCACATCACGCACTGCGCGTAGGGCACCAAGTGCTTGGGGGGGGCACCAAAAAATCTGGGTCGTGAAAAAATCATCAAAATAGGCTACTAGTATAAATAACAAATAAAATATTTCTAAAAGCATGTTAATATACAAAAGCAATACAAAAGTAATATAGGCCTAGACCAAATTAGTCGAGAAAAAAAGGTGAAATCTCTGTGACAGTCTCCCTCTGGTGCCCCCCCTTCCCCACCTCCCAGTGGTCTGTTCGATAATGCCTCAATCAATGTCAAATTTGGCAGACACCGACCTCAGACATGGCCTCGAAAAAGGCACCAAGAGTCGGGGGCGGAAAAAAGAAAAAAAAGAAAGAGACAGCAGGATGATGCTCGCGCGCGTCGCTTGCAGGTAAGACAATGTTTTAAATAAAAATGTTAGTTTTGTAGCCCTTGCGTGTAGTATGCATGTCCAGGGGCGTCGGCGCGTCCGCGTCGCTAGTAGTGCAAAAGATCCGGGGCTTTTAGCCCTGCATGTTGAGTCTTTTATTTTAACGGTGTTCGGGGAAATTGTGAAACTTGGGCTGTTAAAGATGCAGTTTGTTTGAGAAGGAAAGGAATGCCAATCGTTGGGGTCCTCATCGTCATATTTGAATGACAAATAAAGCTAATTTTACCCGTACGTTACAGATGTGTCACGTGTGCATATAGCTATTAGTGCAGAACGTTCCCTATTGTAATTTCTTCGCTTCAATACAATGTCTATCTGCCTCAGTCTGAACTTTAGAAAAACCCTGCAACTGAACGTGATGTGATTTTGCCAAATTAGACCGCTTAGATAAAAAATTTTCGTTGTTGTACTATGGCATGCGGTCATTTTCAAGAGGTTCGGCCAAGGGCGACATCTGTTGGTGAAACTGCAATTAGAAAAAAAAAAAAACACACAATCTCAGTGTTTGTATATTTTTCATATTCACAGAGTTGTCAAATTATTAGGGCTGGGAAAAGATTAATCTCGATTAATCGCATCCAAAATAAAAGTTTGTGTCTACATGACATATGTGTGTGTACTGTGTATAATTGCATGGTTATTTGCAGTTTAAAATGTGCACTTTAAAATTCATACTTCATAAAATTCATACACTTATACTGTTATTTGCACTAAACTTTTTTTGCACTTTTAACTTTCTGTGTTTACATTGTTCAGTTCCAATTATTCATTTGCAGCAGTTATTTTGGAAGTAAAGAGAACCTAACTAAGAAATTCTGAATGGTAGTTATTTCTTTGGTTGGTGGGTGGGTGGGTATTTGGTTGGGGGGGGGGGGGGGGGGGCACCGCCAAGCATTTGTGCTTAGGGCACCCAAATGGCTAGCGCCGGCCCTGTCTGTAAGTGACATGCTGTCATTTCGGAACAATATAACAGATTTAGCAGGTGATAACAGGTATATGCAGGTTCACTTTCATTTTAAGAGACATGCACTGAGTTGAATAAATGTTTCTACAGTTTCTATGGAAGTTTCTACATTCACACAGAAGACCAACAATTTTTTTTTTTTTTAATTGGTCTTATGAAGTATTCTAATTTGTTGAGATAGTGAATTGGTGGGTTTTTGTTAAATGTGAGCCAAAATTATCACAATTAAAAGAACCAAAGACTTAAACTGCTTCAGTCTATGTGCACTGAATTGATTTAATACACGAGTTTCACAATTTGAGTTGATTTACTGAAATAAATGAACTTTTCCCTTTTCCACAACATTCTAATTTATTGAGAAACAACTTTATGTGTGTGTGTGTGTGTGTGTGTGTGTGTATGTGTGTATATATATATATATATACACATATATATATATATATATATATATACACACACACACTCACTGGCCACTTTATTAGGTAAGTCTTGCTAGTACTGGGTTGGACCCCTTTTTGCCTTGAGAGCTGCCTTAATTCTTAGTGGCATAGATTCAACAAGGTGTTGGAAACATTACTCAAGAGATTTTGGTCCATATTGACGTGATAGCATCACACAGTTGCTGCAGATTTGTCCCAAAGCTGCACTATTGAATTGAGATCTGGAGACTGTGGAGGCCATTTGAGTAAAGTGAACTCATCGTCATGTTCAAGAATCCAGTCTGGACATGGTCAGCAACAATACTCAGGTAGGTTGTGGCATTTAAACAATGCTCAATTGGTACTAAGGGGCCCAAAGTGTGCCAAGAAAATATCCCCCACACCATTACACCACCACCACTAGCCTAAACTGTTGAGACAAGGCAAGATGGATCCATGCTTTCATGTTCTTTACACCAAATTCTGACACTACCTTCTGAATGTCGCAGCAGAAATCGAGACTCATCAGACCAGGCAACATTTTTCCAATCTTCTATTGTCCGATTTTGGTGAACCTGTGCGAATTGTATCCTGTTTCCTGTTCTAAGCTGACAGGAGCGGCACCCAGTGTGGTCTTCTGCTGCTGTAGCCCATCTGCTTCAAGGTTCAATGTGTTGTGCGTTTAGAGATGGTATTCTGCATACCTTGGTTGTAACGAGTGGTCATTTGAGTTACTGTTGCCTTTCTATCATCTCTAACCAGTCTGCCCATTCTCTTCTGACCTCTGACATCAACAAGGCATTTTCGTCCACACAACTGCCACTCACTAGATATTTTCTCTTTTTCTGACCATTCTCTGTAAACCCTAGAGATGGTTGTGCGTTGTGTGTTGCATTATAAATTATTTTATACAGTGAGTCAATGTGTTAATAAAAAAAATAAAAAATAAAATTCTTAAATCAAGATATACATTGATTTTAAGGATGTTTAGATATTCACATTGGAAAACAAGACAATAACACTGAGGAAGATTTTTATTTCATTTTTATTTTTTGCAGTGCATGCAGCATTTAAAGACTTTCTGCTCCAATTTAAGAAACTTTTATGGCCTTGATTTGTGGAAATAGCCAAATTAAGGCTTTTTAAGACTCACAGAAACCCTGATAAACACTATAAATAGTTTAAATATTAAGACAAAAAGAATTAGCAATCTTTTTGATGTCAAATGTTAGTTAAGGTAGTCAAAGTCATGAACAATACCACTGTGAACATAAGAACTGACTTCATAAGCCCCCCTGACACCATATGGTCCACAATAAAAAATGGCTCATAAAATTAATTAGTTTGCTCTAATTCACTCCTATCTGGTTTCAAGTCCTGCAGTACAGGTTGTACAAAGTTTATTATTTTGCTGAATGCAGCCTTCATAATAAACCACAATGATGATGACAACGTTCTGGTTTTACTCAAGTAACAGACAATTTTGCTGGCTAATTAAATGTGCATTTGCTAAATTTAAAATACCTCAGAAATGTCTGAATGATTCACTTACAGCTCATGCAATTCTGCAAAACGTCCTGTATCAAGTCAAGTCACCTTTATTTGTATAGCTCTTTATACAATACTGATTGTCAAAGCAGCTTCACAGTGTCAAACAGGAAACTAATTTGTCAAAAAGTCAGTTCATTGATGATTCAGTGATTTTATCATCTCTATGGTGCAATCAGTCAAGTGTCCCCAACTAAGCAAGCCAAAGGAGACTGTATAAACATTTATTGTTAAAAAAAAAAAGTGGTAAAGAAAAGGCAAATATATGGAGTTTAATTTAAAAAATAAAATAAAATAAATAAATAAATAAATAATAATAATAATAAAAATAAAAAAAAAAAAACTTATTGAGCTCGTGGTGAGCAATGGTGGATTCAGGCTTCCAACTGAATCCGGACAAACCTACAGATAGGGTGGGGAGGGAGAGAGAGAGAGAGAGAAAAAACATGTTAGTCTGACCTGATCAGTGTAGGGTCTTTCCCCCATTCTTTTCTCAATTTACAACACGTTAATTATGGCAATTCAAAGTGTCTGAAAGGCGCGCTTCTCCTGCCAGACAATATCTGACTGCCATTGCTTTATTCTGCCTGTTTTAAGATTGGTAACGGTACACAACAAACCATTACCGCCGTGGAAACAGGACAAGACTTGTTGAAAGAATATCGCACGTAAAACTTCGGAGTCTAGAGAAGTCACGCCTTTTGCTCCTTCGGTTTTATCTGTGCAGCCTCGTGGAGTCTCCAGCCACTGCTGATACAGGAGACAGGGTCTCGAGACTGCATTGTTATTAGCAGGTAGTTAAACGTGCCTTACCTCTTACAAACTGTAAGAAAATACACGAGGATTTCACCAATCCAAACTCGAACTAAAGCAACATTTACTTAAATAGAGCTTCGTGAATGATTCATTCATTCTGAGTCAAAACACTGATTCGGTTGAACCGTTTCAATGAAACGGTTTAAATGATTCGGTTACGAATCGGATTGAATCCGTTCGAACAATGCCGCGTCTATTTTTACTATTGTTAAAAATGCTTATTATATTGTATTCTATGAGCTGAATCAATGAAACATAATGAACTGAAAAAAAAAAAAAATTGAACCGGATCTTTAAAACCCAATGTTTGAAAGAACCGATTCGTGGAAATGAGTCGGAGGAGCATGTACGTACCGGAAGAAAAAGCTAGCCTCCACTAATTACTTCCAAAGAGGTCTACTTCTTACAAGAAAAAGCAACAGACGTTTATAAATTACAGTAGCGATACATGTAACAGTAGATACATTTCATAAAATACTTTACACTGCTATAATAGAAGCTGTCAGAGATCAAGAGAAAAAGCAACTGGTGTAACATTCATGACTGACGGAGTATTTAACCAATCAGAGAGGAGAAGACAAAAACGAGACCCAATAGCGTTCATCCTTGAGTGTTTATACTCAAAGGGGCGGAGCTTGGTTCCAGAGAGTTACCTCGGCGAGGAGGTTCTGTGGCGTTTGTTAAGGGAAGTGTCAAACGTATTTAAACCTCGTTTTAATCTCTACCAAACCCTTCAGATTTGCACGATGAACAGCATTATGAGAACGGCATCACGGTGTCTTCGATCGGGCGCGTACAGAACAGCGCAGACTAACGGAGAGCTGCTGTCTGGTTGGGCTCGCCTCATGTGCTCCTCTTCAGCGGGCCAGAAGACCCTGGAGGAGTTGGTGAAGAAGGACAGAGTGGTGATCTTCATGAAAGGTACCCCTGCACAGCCCATGTGTGGCTTCAGCAACGCCGTCGTCCAGATCCTGAGAATGCACGGGGTCGACAGCTATGCTGCTTATAATGTGCTGGAAGATCAGGATATCAGACAAGGTCAGTGCCTGGTGGTTATGGTTTGAAGGGTTTTGAGAGTTTTTGCCCAACTGGAGTTTAATATTGCCTTGGATGACAGTTTTATCAGTTGTGTGGTTCATTTTTAACCTGTGCTAGTGATACAATTTCCAAGGGGGAAAAAAAGCTCTTAGTTATTAATCAAGAATCTCATAGTTATAGCTTAGTATCTCATAATGATGATAACCTATATCGTAATTCTCAGAATGTCATAACATTTAGAAAACCACCCAAAAAACTAACAATTTTGACTTAAAATTTATATATATATATAAGTTATTCCAAGAAAGTATCTCATTATTATGGGATCTTTTCTTGTAATATGTACTCAATATATCTCACGGTAACCAAAAACTCCTTAGTCCTTATAACAAAAAAGTTTCTCATTAGCTATTTAGTCGATATTAATGAGAAACTAAGTTGTCCTTTTTTGAAAGTATAAATACAATAATAAAATAATATGCATATTATAAATAATAATATTGCGAGAAATAATATCATTATGTTTTAGTACTTGTTATGAGATATGAATTAGAAACCAAGTTATTTTGAGTTATTCATTGTAATTCCGTTTTGTTATTATTACAAGAAGGTTTATCATAATAATGACTTGACATTTAACTAATTAGAAATAGTTATTGAGTAAGTTTGTGATTTTTGAGATGTTACGTCAGTATAATAAGCAAGTTTCTCATTTTTAAGAGAAACCAAGGCATTGTTACATAAAAGTTTCTCATGATTGAGATGTTTAGTCACTATTATGAGATAATAATGATAAACAAGTTATTATTATAAGAAGGTTTGTAATTATGAGACATTTTACTCTTTATTATGAAATGTTGTCTTGTAATAATGACTTGACATCTGTTATTATCAGAAAGTTTCTTATTATGAGATGTTAAATAGATTAAGTATTATGAGAACATTTTTCCATTATTACAGGAAAGTTTCTCATTGTTACAAGGCAATCACTTGACATCTCAAAATAGTAAGAAACATAATAAGAAATAAGTTATTTTAATAGGATTTTTAAATGAGAAACCAGGTTATTATTACATGGAAGTTTCTCATTATTATATGAGATGTTTAGTCATTATTGCAAGATATCAATAAGGCAGTTTCTCATACTTTTTCCTCATAATATTGACTTGACATGCTACAATTGAGAAACTAAGTTTATGAGAATTTTTCTCATTATTATTACAAATGTTCTCATTATTATGAGATGTTTCTGATTTACAGAATTTCTGCAGTACTGTAGCAGAAACGGGCTTCTACAGTTTTAATACATACAATGAAACTCAATTTGGCTCTGAAATGTGTTAGTTTGGTCAGAACAGCACAAGTAGGTTAATGGCACCAGCTGTCCAGTCCTGTCGGCTCTGATTGCCTTTATCAGTCCTGTGCAGCAGGAAGAAAGAGGTGTTAACCTTGCATGAGGTTAGTTTCCAAACAGTAAAGCCTAGACTCTGAAGTTCTTAAGTGGAATTAAAAAGAGAAGGAAATAGTTATGCTAAATAAAACTACTGACATGTGACTTTGTTTTCCCTAAAGGAATAAAGACTTTGTCCAACTGGCCGACGATTCCACAGGTGTTCTTCAATGGTGAGTTTGTTGGCGGCTGCGATATTCTTCTTCAGATGCATCAGAGTGGAGATCTGGTAGAGGAACTTCAGAAGCTGGGAATCAGATCAGCTCTCCTGGATCAAGAAAAATAGTCCAAGTAGGAGTCTAGTCAGCAAAGACGAGTCTTTGGGATGATTGTTCATTGACGGAAAGCTACCAAAGGTTTGACTTGTGAATGGAGACTTGACCTGCTGAAACTGTCCTCAGATTACTGAAGAAAGTGATGTCAAACCTCACAAATTCTGAAAAATCACTGTAAAACACTTGACATAAATTGCTGTATTACACACAATGATTGTATTTTCTATTGCAGTATGTTTCTTTATTTCAGATACTCTAATGTTAGACCACTGCATATTTAAAATGTTGTATTTTCAAATATAGTATTAAATGTATTTTAGATGTACATCATTTTTGTCAGTAAAATATTTTAAAGCACCCATTGTTTGAAACTAAATCTGCTGGGTGTGTCACAAGATTATGAACAATGTGTATCTGATGTCATAACGAAGAACATGCTTGTTGATTCAGGTTTCAGTTTCCCTCTTCCTCATTCTGTAAAGCCTGTATATTTGTCAGGTGTTATTTCTTGTCTAAAGACATGTTTAGAATTTGTCCTACCAGAGAGCGAGAGAGAGGGTAATACTCAATACTTTTGTGCCAGTAACTCGTGTAAGATGTTCTAATCATGTGGAGCAACAGTATCTATTTAACCTTCTTCTAAGATCTTTGCAGATGCAGTTCTGTGAGATAAAATACATGAACAGCTCCTACTTGATACTAACAAGTGTGAAGAGATTCATCATATTGTTTCAAGGTTTTTGTATTTCAACTCCTAACTTATATATTCAGTGTAGATCTTAAAAAGCAGTGTCATTGACAAAATTTGGAGTCTGATAAGGGCATTAACCAAGAAACGGGTACATATACACACACACACACACATACACATACACATGCAGACATAATATGCAATAGTATGTTCTGTGTTAATTGTAGTTTCACATGTGTGCACTAGAGTATGCAATAGTATTTTACAGACTATACTGACGTTCTGAAATGTTCATTAATTACAGAATAGCAAAACTGACGTCATTAACGACAGATTACTGATGAGTGTCAATGAAAAAACAAAACAAAAGGAAATTATAAAAAAAATAGTTAAGAAAATTACTTCATTTTGTAATTTTAATTACATTTATTTAAATTGTAAACTGTTATTTTAATTGTTACTATTATTACTTTAATTATACATTCATGTTGGTTTCATTTGGTTTTTGAAAACCAAGAAAAGTTTTTAGTTTCATTAAAAAAAAAACAAAATAAAAATATATATACATACACAACACAACAAATTAATTTTGCTTATCATAAATATATATATATATATATGAATGATTAATTTTTGCATATTCAGTTTTTGGAGACTTGCACAACACAACAAATTAATTTTGCTTATCATAAATAGGTAGAAATATCTGAAATTTTAAGAAATTTTTTGGCCTTGACACTAAGTTATGAATGAGGGTAAGCTTGGAGACCTTTCCAGGAGATGTGTGTGTATATATATATATATATATGTATACATCTACATTACATTTGTAATGTATTTTTTAAATTATTTAATGGATTGAAATGTAGAAATGGTTTAGGCTATACAGTGCACAATATGAGTACACCCCCTCTGACCAAATATAAAAGATGTATTTTCTTAATGATCACTAATATAATTTATGGAAAGATGGTAAAATTGAAACATATTCTTAATAAAAACAACTAAATATATGCCAATATTTTCTGTTAGATATTCTAGTAGTCAAGTCACCTTTATTTATACAGTATAGCGCTTTAATCAAAACAGATTGTGTCAAAGCAACTGAACAACATTAATTAGGAAAACAGTGTCAATAATGCAAAATGACAGTTAAAGGCAGTTCATCATTGAATTCAGTGATGTCATCATGCAGGTCAGTTCAGTTTAAATAGTATCTGTGCAATCAAGTCAACGATATCGCTGTAAATGAAGTGTCCCCAACTAATCAAGCCAGAGGCGACAGCGGCAAGGAACTAAAACTCTATCGGTGACAGAATGGAGAAAAAACCTTGGGAGAAACCAGGATCAGTCAGGGGGCCAGTTCTCCTCTGGCCAGACGAAACCAGCAGTTCAATTCCAGGCTGCAGCAAAGTCACATTGTGCAGATGACTCAACTGGTTCCTGTGGTCTTGTCCTGGTGGTCGTCTGAGATAAGGTCTTTACAGGGGACCTGTATCTGGGGCTCATCTAGCTGTCCTGGTCTCCGCTGTCTTTCAGGGCTGTAGAGGTCCCTTCTAAGTGCTGATCCACCATCTGGTCTGGATACGTACTGGATTCGGGTGACTGCAGTGACCATCTGACCTGGATACAGACTGGATCTAGTGGCTACGGTGACCTCGGAATAAGAGAGAAACAGACTAATATTAGTGTAGATGACATTCTTCTAACAATGTAGCAAGTACATCGGGTGTTGAGGTACTTGAGGTACTCCATACTGCACTTGTGAACGATATGATACCTCTTCAATCACTGCTACGAATTGATGGCGGTCATATAAGTATGATTTAAACCTGCTAATGCACTTCCATTAATGCCAACAAAGTTTTCTAGTCTATGCAAGAGAATGTTGTGGTCAATAGTGTCGAACGCAGCACTAAGATCCAATAGCACTAATAGAGGGATACAACCATGATCAGACGATAAGAGCAGGTCATTTGTAACTCTAAGGAGAGGAGTCTCAGTACTATGATACGGTCTAAATCCTGACTGCAAATCCTCACATATACCATTTTTCTCTAAGAAGGAATATAATTGTGAGGATACTACCTTTTCTTGTATTTTGGACAGAAAAGGGAAATTCGAGATCGGTCTGTAATTAACTAGTTCTTTGGGGTCTAGTTGTGTTTTTTTGATGAGAGAATTAATAACAGCCAGTTTGAAGGTTTTGGGGACATATCCTAATGACAATGACAAATTAATAATAGTCAGAAGAGGATCTATGACTTCTGGAAGTACCTCTTTTAGGAGCTTAGATGGAATAGGGTCTAACATACATGTTGTTGGTTTAGATGATTTAACAAGTTTGTACAATTCTTCCTCTCCTAGAGAATGAGTGGAACTGTTCCTCAGGGGATCTATAGTGCACTGTCTGATGCGATACTGTAGCTGATGGCTGCATGGTTACAATTTTATTTCTAATAGTATCGATCTTAGAAGTAAAGTAGTTCATAAAGTCATTACTGCTGTGCTGTTGGGAAATGTCAACACATGTTGATGCTTTATTTTTGTTGTAAATTTAGCCACTGTATTGAATAAATACCTGGGGTTATGTTTATTTTCTTCTAAAAGAGGCGGAAAGTAATCAGATCTTGCAGTTTTTAATGCTTTTCTGTAGGATAGGTTGCTTTCCCGCCAAGCAATATGAAATACCTCTAGTTTTGTTTTCCTCCAGCTGCGCTCCATTTTCCGGGCTGCTCTCTTTAGGGTGCGAATGTGCTCATTATACCACAGTGTCAGACTGTTTTCCTTAATCTTCCTAAACCCGTTTAATCCCACCAGTCACAATAGTGTCCGTAAAAAAGGTTTTCATTTATAAAGCTCTAAAAACCTTACTGACTGATGTTTTAGTGTACTTCCTGCAAATATGGAAAAAATAAAGGGTCTCAATTAAATATGTGCAGTTTTACATGATAAGTGCAAACTGTCACATGACCAGAGCAGCCTATTTCCTGTTTGCACCGTGAGAAGATAATGACTGCATCAAAGCTCCAAAACTAAAGGCTAGTAAAGTGTCTTAACATAAATATATGACAAAGATTTTTGGTACACATGTTCTTTAGGGTGTCTAGTATTAATATATGCATTCACATATATTTAGTTTTGTTGAGTGTGTGGTCATAGAATGAGTAAACATGTTGATGGTCACAATAGTGACCGGTGGGATATAATAGTGAACTTAGGTAAACAATATAAATCTAATTGCAGTTGCTGGTGAAAATGACAATAAAATGTTGCAATAACAAAATATTGCACTAAATTAAAAAATCAAAAAATATAAAAAAAAAATTACATAAAATACTCTAAAAAACAATAAAAATTAATAAATTATTTATTTTTTATTTATTTATTTATTTATTTATTTTTTATCTATGTTCCTATCAGTGTTACATAAGTTTTTTTTTTCTTTTTTTTTTTCTGCATAATAGTAACCCTAGAATGTGATCAAACAGTTTAAAATAGCTGGGCTAAAATATCTAACCATATTTATGACTGCAGAAATGGTTCTACTATACTAGTAACAAGAAGTAGAATTCACAGTTTTAGCTATATGAAGTTTGCACAAAACTAAATAATGATCTGAGGTATCATCGCTTGGCTGCATAATTTCAACACCATCAACATCAATTCCATGTGACAGTATTAAATCTAGAGTATGGTTTCGACAATGAGTAAATCCTGAGATGTGTTGTCTAACCCCAATAGAGTTCAGAATGTCTATAAATGCTGATCCCAATGCATATTTTTCATTATCAACATGGATATTAAATTCACCAACAATAAAAACTTTATCTGCAGCCAGCACTAACTCAGACATAAAATCAGCAAATTCTTTAATAAAGTCTGTATGGTGCCCTGGTGGCCTGCATACTGTAGCCAGTACAAACATCACAGGGGATATATCATTAACACTTGTTTCTTTAGAAAATGTTATATGAAGGGACCTGATATTAAATAAGCCAAGCTTTATCATTTGTTTATCCGTATTCCATCAGTTTTTTATTTGTTGAACCTCAATTAAATTGTTACTCTTAAATTGGTTTGTTTTTTGTATTTTCTAGTTCGGGGAACAGACACAGTCTCTATAGTGTGATATCTAGGTGAAAGAGTCTCTATGTGCTGATAATTAACTGACTTCTTTGACGTGAGGCGGCTAGCAGATGGTCGGTTTAGCCAGTCTGTCTGCTTCCTGACCTTGGCCCCAGTTAGTCAAGTACAAACTCTAAGACTATGTGCCATATTTCTAGAGAAGAGCGGCACCACCCCAGGAGGGATGAAGACCATCTTTTATCAACAGGTCAGGTCTGCCCCAAAAGCTCGTCCAGTTGTCTATGAAACCTATGTTATTCTGCGGGCACCACTTAGACATCCAGCCACTGAGTGATGATAGTCTGCTATGTATCTCATCACCACGGTAAGCAGGGAGGGGACCAGAGCATATTACAGTGTCTGACATCATGCTTGCAAGTTCACACACCTCTTTAATGTTATTTTTAGTGATCTCCGACTGACAAAGTCGAACATCATTAGCACCAGCTTGAATAACAATCTTACTGTATTTACGTTTAGCATTAGCCAGCACTTTTAAATTTGCCTAGATGTCAGGCACTCTGGCTCCTGGTAAACATTGGACTATGGTGGCTGGTCTCTGTATTTTCACGTTCAGTACTTAGTATGTCCTCCAGAACAGTATACTGCTCTGACGCTTCTTGGCACTGAGTGTATAAGTTCATGACAAATTTTCACATCTGTCCTGTTTAACTCCTGGACGACTTTCTTAAATGCTCTGGTCTTTAATGGGGAGTTTTTCTCAGCTCGTCTCTACAGAATCCCCCACAGCTCAAGAGCATTAAGATTGAGTCAAATACATGTCCACCGAAGGATTTTCACCTTCGGAGAATGAATATATTCATTGCCATGCTGAAAAAAATGCCCAATAATGCAGGGAATGAGGGGAGGGTAGCATTTTCTGTTTCAAGTTTTTGTATTACATCACACAGTAGTGTGTGAATAAATGCCAGCGTTGATAAAGCACAACTCCCTCACACCTTCAGCACTCATAGATCACTATAGAAGAGCTTTACTATCAATGAACGTCACTGTGGGTACCAAGCACTTCTCACTCCTCCTCTAGCAACACCAGAACATTTTGAATGCTTTTGGATCCGAAATGATTGACTTGATCTCTTGAGACCAGAGTATGGATTCCCAGAAGTCTCTATTTTGTAAATATGGGCCTTGGAAGAGGTTAAATGAGTTTATTCTGCTTTGGCTACAGTAGGTAATTATAGTGGTGACAACAACCATGCATGTCACTTCTGCAGGTTGCGTCATACTCTGTGAGATAAAGTGTCACTCTTTTCATAGCTTTTGCTGGCTCTGAGACACTTGCATGTTATCTCTCCTGCTCTTTTTCTAGCAAAAATTCACTCATCACTAAATGAAAACTTAAATTGAAGACCTGATTATTTCAGGAGCCTTATTACAAATCCATTGTTTTAGAATGCCGGTGCTACTTCTGCTATATTTTCACACTTACAAAACAATAATTTGGTGTTCCTCTTGTACCATTGTCTGCTTTTATGCTAACATGTTACCCTAACATGTCTTCTAAGTAAAGAGTAATTGCTGAATTTGTTAAATTTTAGACGGGGTGTACTCATTTATGCTGTGCGCAATATATATATATATATATATATATATATATATATATATTAGTAAAACATGCCTGATTTGCCAGCTGCAACAATCTGCCTGCATTCACTGTTCTCTCAAAAGCCTTCATATCCCAGCATTCATTCGCCTCCCTCAAAGCTTGTTGCTAGGCAACACCGGGTTTTCTAATATGAGACAGAGGAAGCAGTGAATGCCACTATTCTCCAGGAGAATTTGGTTTGCCAACAGAATCAGGTCATTGGTGCCAGTGCCTGAAGAGTGTCTGACACCTCTACTGTAGGTAGATGTAGACAGCTGAGACCCGAGCAGGAAGAAGGTACTATAGCAGCCGTCAGAGCTATACTGTATCTTCAAGAACACTCAGGAATGGAAATCTAAAAGTGTCAGTTCGCTACAAATTTCCATGGTGTTAATATAAAATTGGTGCCAAAACCTCCAAGACCAAATCCCTGGCTCAACACTTGTGGCACACAGTTGACTGTGCTCATCTGACTTTTGGAAGATGTTTTTCTGGAAGAAATCGAAGACAGGAAAGAAATGGTGTAAGCATCTCAGTTATAGCCATAGTCAACACATACCGTGTGAAGATGGATCTAAATAAGCCTTTGTCTAAAGGTGGACTAAAGCGGACCAGGTTTGAGTCCTGGAACATGGTAAGATAGAATTTTCCAAAATCTTTCCCAGATAAGGAGATTTAAGGTGGGGAACTTTTCCAGATGCTGTGTCAGGTAAGCACCTCTCATGAACATCATCATAGAAAGTTAAAGCAGTTGAGATCAAAAAGGTTGAACTAGCCACTAGGGGACAGCAGTCTACCTTACATTGAAGTGTTTAAGCAGAATCAGGCCTTGTAAACAAGAGATGTTGTGTCTGACTTAGTGTAATGCAATTTAATGTCCAAGAAGAAAAGGTCTGGCTGAACTCTCTGGAGATCCTCTAGCTTGCATTTTTTAAAACAGAAGCTCCCAAAGGGAATTTTGGCAGCAATGCAATTTTGGGCTCAAAGAACCTTTCGGTTCTTAAAAGAACCATTTTTCTTAGTGTGAAAGACATTTTAGTAATCCAAATCCGAAGAACCTTTTTCCACTATAAAAATCCTTTTGTGCAATGGAAAGCTTCCATCGATGTTAAATGGAACCAGAGCTGCCAAAAATAACCTTTATTTTTGAGAGTATAGGAACCCTTTTCAGGGATTGTTATTTTTTTATTTATTTTATTTTATTTATTTATTTATTTATTTTTTGAGGTGCATTCAAGTCATTGTTTGTATGAATTGCAGTTTATTTATTTATTTATTTAACAAATTATTGGATCGGATGAAACATGAGTTTTTATTTGCCCCATTTTGCTAGCATTGGGTCTCACCAAGATGACCAACTATTTAGAGAATGCAAATGTTAACTAGTATACATTCATTTTAGGACAATTTAAACAAGATTTCATGACATAATAGGCCTATAGCTATTGCACTCAGGATGTGCTAAATTTGTCTTCTTCATTTGTTATGATATAATTTATGAAAGCTCTCTCTTTCATCATTTCTTCTCCTCTCGGTGTAAAAGGGATCTGTCATTCTCATGCAGACTGGCTTCAAATAGAGACGGACCCACCAGGCGGAAATGCTGAACTATGTGATCACCCATCAATCCCCAAGACCACAGAAGAGGAGAGCAGGGAAGAGTCCATCCTGGCCTTTATGAGGATTGTAGGGACCATCCTCAACTTAATTGTCATTATTTTTATCTACATCTATACTTCTATCTGACACAAGACTGTTGATATCTGAAACTTATAATATTATGTGGAGGAAATATGATAGACCTTAGTCTGGTTTGGTACCATATTTCATTTTTAGACAGAAATGAAAACAAGGCTGTGTGGGATACAAATACAGTGTATTTAATGGATTGTGCTGTTGTTTAACCACATACTGATTGTTCAGTTGATGAAATGTCTTTCTGAAGAAGAAGAAGAAGAAAAAAAATGAAACATTTGGTGGACAAAAACTGAAAAAAAAAAAAAAGAAATATTGGGAGTTGGTGAAATAGGACCTTAGTGTTAAATTTAATATGACATCTAACCTGACGAAGCTATTTTAAGACAAGTACATTATTATCCCAGTTAGGCAGGTTTTATCAGTTGTATCTGAAGATTCTAAATTGTTAAAGTGAAAGTGTGAAAGTGTTTAATTGATATTATTTACTAAATACTGTGTAGCTCACTGAATTTATTGTCAGTTTACTGCAGTTGTACTTTGTTGATTTCCTTTCCTTCCATAGAGATAAATAGAATTTTGAAAAGCATAAAATGTTATATTTTTAACAGTGCATGTTTGTTCATGAAATACCATGCAGTTTTATGCTTTTTATCCTAAAATAAATAAACATACAATTTTATGACTCCATATTCATTTAATTAATTTAAAAGGATAGTTCACACAAAAATGAACTATTGTCAATAGACTGTTGTAATTAGACATTGTTTATTTTACATATATAAAAAAATAAGTTCTCTGAATTAACTTTATATTCACAGTTATATGGTTCAATCAGATTTTTTAAATTGGATTCCACCCACCTGCACTCCAAATAATGTACAAGATTTCTTACATTAACAGAGGTTGTTTGATTGGTAAAGGAAGGAGTAGCCATCTGTAATTCTTTCTTGAATGTAATGTTTCGCTGAGCATCTGCTATCTCAAATAAACAGAATGTTAAGTTCCTCACCTGTGGGAATCAGGCAGCTGGTTATAAGTGCACACTGGGTTAATTAAAAGAGATGTGACATCATCTTTGCATTAACGTATCCCTACTGTTCTCTTATCATTGTGATGTATCAAGCCCTGGAGCTGAATGATAAAAACACAGAAGCCTGGTGACAAGCCTTCAACAGCCTGAGAAATACAGACAGGAAAAGAAGGAGGTGGTGGAGGAAGGAAGAGAAAATGAGTGGGAGAGAGAGGGAACAAAAATTCAGTTGTCCAAACTGCCCTCTTTATGTGTTGTACTGTACTGCAAAAATACAAAACAAAAACAAATAAAACAAATTAAACACCAAAATGACATGTCATATTAACTTATTTAAACACCATTGGGCCTATGTGTTGTCCTGTACTGCAAAAATACCAACGCAAAACAATTACATGATAAACTGGATTAATCTGCATGGCTGTGTTATATAATTAAGTACTCATTTAACAGGGTTGCCAACCAGACATGGGAATTTAAATAATTCTGGTTCCGATTATTCTTTACAAATCCAATTCCTTAACAGTCCCATTTATTTTCCATTACTTTTGGGGAACAAATTGGCTACATGAAGAAGAAAAATGCTATTCCATAAATGAAGAGATAATTCATTTAAAAGTAAGCCTACAGGTACAATGAGTACAACCCAATAATTGGCCTTGATAATTGGTCTTGAGCAATGGCTTCTGTTTCTATATCCAGTAGTCTGTATTAGGAGTTAGTAAGTTTATTTGAAAAGGGCGGGTTGCTTTATGGTAGCAATAAATACACATGTACAGCTACTGTAGATTTACATTTAGCCTAATTATGACAGCGAATTCCACTTATTGACCTGTAGGGGGCAGGTGCTTTAAATCTCCCAAGCAAATGTCCTGCACTCATCCTAAAAAGTGGAGCCAAAACATGTTTGCAGTTTAGGTCATAAACCTCGCCCTCTCCATGTCAATTAATGTTTTTTTAGGCCAAACTAAAACAATCCAATTTAAATAAATTTTTTCCCAAAGATGGTTTCCATCATTTTAGGTAGTTTTTATCATGCTGATGTATGTTCAAGTGCTCGTTCTTCTAATAAGTTTGATTTTAATTAGCTATTTGATGCTATAAAAATGGGTTGTGGCATCATGATTTTGAGCTTGCGATTAGGTATGCAAGAGTTTGGCCAGGACTTTGATACTGCAGCTCCACCTCACGATCACTACTGCGCAGGCTCCAAATGAATCACTTCTGTGCAGACTCTTGCTCCAAATGAATCACTTCTGTGCAGACTCTTGCTCCAAATGAATCTCTTCTGTGCAGACTCTTGCTCCAAATGAATCAATACTATGCAGAATCTTGCTCCAAATGAATCAATATTACATAGAATCTTGTTTCAAATGAATCAATGCTACCCAAACTCTTGCTCCAAATTAATCATATTGCATAGACTCGGGATCCAAACGATTCACTACTGTGCAGACTCAGGCTCCAATTGAATCACTTCTGTGCAGAATCGGGCTCCAAGTGAATCACTTCTCTGCAGACTTGAGCTCCAGTTGAATCAGTACTGTTTAGACTCATGCTCCAAATGAATAACTTCTGCACAACTTTTAGCGCAAGATGACAGTGGCCATACTGAGACGTTTTGGCTTTGGTTTTCTATAATGGAAGGAAGCGGAGACATGTTGTCCATCTTTTTTTTTTTTACAGTCTATGCAAGTGGGTAATGGGCAGCCATTTATGCTGCGGCGCCCGGGGAGCAGTTGGGGGTTTGGCCCGAGACTTGAACCCACAACCTTAGGGTTAGGAGTCAAACTCTCTAACCACTAGGCCACGACTTCACCCCAGCAACACAGCAGATTTAAAGCTATTTATTTGATACATCAAAAAAAAAAAAAAAAAACCCGGCTCATAAAATTGATTTGATTTGTTTGGGAATCGTTACACTGGTCACCCTATACTTTTATTTTCTTTTTGTATTCACTAAAATGTACTGTATGATTTTGGTCACTTTATGTTTCATGTAGATAGTTGTTGCGGTACCGACAAACATGGTGTTAATTTTGCATTAGCGGAATGATTAGCGGAACGTTACTGTACAGAATTTAAACATCATGTAGTTTGAAATACGCATTTCATTGTATTGTGTTTTAGGGCTCAAGGAAATGTCTGTTCTTACAGTGTGTAATGAAACCAAATGTTAACAAAGCATCTTAAATGCATTTTAGTGATTAACTCAAGCTTTGTGTGGTCACCTGCCATCAGTTGACCTATAAATCTCAAATGGCATACATGTGGTAAAGAATGAAGAAACTAAAAGAATCCAAGTGTGTCCCTTATTTCCTTCTGCTGAGTTGGCAAGCCTATTTTTAGTGTGTGACCTTTGATCAAGATTCACAACATTAAAGGTGCAGTATTTGTTTTTTCTTTGAAAATAGCATTAGTTTTTATCAAATGACCAGTGAAATTCTGCTTATTATATCCTCCAATGCAACTTAAGAGATTGGCACTTTTTAGCATTGCAAAAAACATTCTCTTATCCACCTTATTTTTCACGTTTGAAGGGTTGCGGCTGTTTGTAAATGTAATGTGTCGGGCTTTCTGTGTCATTCGCTTCCAGTTATTTTTAGCTGTACAAAACTGCTCGTTATGCTGCTTGAAACTGCAAAACAATTTTTTTACAATATTATTTTAATGTATTGTCTTAATTATAAACACCCTAATTTGTAAAGCATATAGTTTTACCGTTTACTGCACTTTTATATTATTTGTTATTTCCCTAAAGTGGCTAATAAAATGGAAGTCTCGCACTTTGACAGCAAACAACTTACTCCCGTGTTGAAAAATAAGGTGGAGACTTTTTCTTTCTTTTTTTTTTTTTTAAACCTCAAAGTTAATATTAATATTTAGGCTGGGGAAGCTAGTGATACATAACCATATTAAGGCATATCTGACTTGAGCCAATGCACATAACATGTAATGAGTTATTACCCTAAGCTATTCAGCTCAATAGCTACCCAGTGACGGAGATCAAAAGGAAGGTGCTGATTAATAGTAGGAAGTCATCCATCAAAGCCTATTTAGCCTTCCACTGAGAGAATGCCTTAATGTTGCCATATTGTCTGTACTTCACTGATTACTCAAGGTTTTAAAGGGATTCACCCAAAATAAAGGAAAGTTCTGTCATCATTTAATCATGGTGATTCCAAGCTCACATCAATTTCTTTCTTCAGTGGAACACAAAATGAGAAGTCACAAAGGATTTTTGCATAGTATTTTCCATTAGTGGATGGGGATCAAGGCTGCCAAGTACTAAAAACGCACACACACACACACACACACACACACACACACACACACACACACACACACACACACACACACACACACACACACACACACACACACACACTCAAACACAAACATTAAAGTAGTCAATAAAACAGAATATTTATTGCATATTTAGAATTATGCATTTCATTATGTTGTGTTTTCAATGCAGTAAACTGCAACATGTTTGTGTTCCACGGATGATATAAACACATTTATTTATTTATTTATTCAGCCTGTATATTGAATTACACATTTCATTGTGTTGTGTTTTCAGCATCAATTTAGAACATGTACGCAATAAAAGCCTTGGTCATCATTCAATTTCACTTGCATTCTTTAAAATATCTAATTATGGATAAGATTAAACACTTTTTCCACAGATATTTTATTTGTATTTTGAATTACACATTTCACTGTGATTTAGTTTCAACACATCAAATTAGGACATATTCAAAATGACAGCCTTGGTCGCCATTCACTTTTATTGTACGGAAAACAGATGCCTGAACATTCTTCAAAATATCATTTTGATAATAAATTTGAAAATCTAATTCTATGGATTATATTAAACACTCAAATAAGCTTCATGAGATAACTTGTATGTTCCGAGACCCTTGCATTTTGTGCTTTAAAGTAAACAGTATTCTCCAGACACTAATGTTTCAAATTCTCCACAAAGTATGAACGTGCTCAATTTCATTCCACACATAAAGTTTTGATCTCCTGTTTTCATCTTTTTCAATTAGGACCGACCTCTCCAGCCCTGAAGGGCCCTGCATCTGAATAGTGTCCATTATCTTCCACTTCTTCCACTCAAATGATCATCTCCATGTGAAAAACACACAGTTCATTTTTATGGCACAGAATAAATGAACATCCAAAGTCAAATGCCTACAAAAATTTGCATTCAAATTAGATCACCCCTAGACCCCCATCACACACACACACACACACAAATACCGACCATGTGAGCAACAGCTCTGCTCTGTCCCCTGTCCTGTCCTACTTCCCTGGTGCTGTCATCATCGTAGACTCCATCTGTTGGGAAAAGAGATTTGGCATTAAGATTCATCTGCAGCCCAAGTTATAAATCACATCATGACTAGATGATAGCAAGCAATTAACAGCCAACAATGTGTGTGTGAGTGTATTATGTATGTATGTGTGCATTTTGGTGTTTGGTTATGAAAGTGAAATAAAAGAAAGGTATAAAAGGCTGTAATTTTTATCCTTGGCACACTGACTTAAAGGTGAAGTGTGTAATTTTTCACAGCTAATACACATTATTGTATTTAAGTTTATTATTCAGAGACTATAAGATGTTTTAGCAATCATGTAATTAATTATCCTGATCAGGCTGACAGGGGCAGGCAAGGGGACTGTTTAAAATGTATGTAATTACCATTTGCCACTAGCGATGCAAAACACACTTCAGTTTTAGACTTAAAAGATTCTGATGTGACCTGGGATTTTATGTGTGTTAAGTGTTAAGTTTTAACTTTGGAGACTTCTAGTTTTGAAAAACTTTTAAGGACTTGAGAAAGAAGAGGGTTCATCTAATCCAGAGAAAATCTTGTCCTTGAGAGAAAGAACAAATATAAACTTATTTGATTTTAAAGCAAATTTACAAAAATAAAGAAATAAAATAAAGCCCTTTTAAAGCCTCTTTTTTTTGGGGGGGGGGGGGGGGGGTTCCTGAAAAACTTCTGATCTGCAATGACTTTGACTTAGCAAAGAGACCACTACATTTTACTTCATTTTACTACATAACACTTATTTCTAATATTGGTTTGATGATGACATTTTACAATAAGTTTCCATTAGTTAATGTTAATTAATGCATTAACTAACAAGAACAAAAAATGAACAATACATTTATTACAGTATTTATTCATCTTTGTTAATGTTAGTTCATGAAAATACAGTTGTTCATAGTTAGTTCATGTTAATTCACAGTGCATTAACTAATGTTAACAAGCACAACTTTTGATTTTAATAACGCATTAGTAAATGCTGAAATTAACATTAACTAAGATTAATAAATGTTGAAGAAATATTGTTCATGCTTAGTCTTAGTTCAAGTTAACTAAAGTAGTTAACTAATGTTAACTACTGAACCTTTATCCAAGACTCTCTGTGGAAAAAAAGACAAAAAAATAATAAAAAATAATAAAAACTTCATTTTCATATTATTCAGGTAAATTTTGCTTTCTAAAGGTTAAAAGTAAGTTATTGGCTATTTTAAAGTGAATTTCTCCATATCAGAGTTTGTTGACAGGCTTTTCCCGCAGCATATGGAGCAAATTTGCAGCTATTTGCTGTTGACAGTTTTCTAGTCCTTTTAATGTTTAGTGTTTATAGCTTCAATAAGTCTCACTATCCTTAGGGATTTGACCATATTATGACAGACAAAGGTCATACTGTCCTCAATTCTTCCCACCATCACAGATGGCAAAGCTTGACACATAAATATCTTACACAAGGGTAATAAGTACTTTATAAATTTAGTTTAATAAATTAAACTGCTTAATTCATTTCAGATTTCAATAAATGGCTGATTTGCGTTTATTAATTTGGTTTAGAATGAGAATTAATCCTGCTGGTTAGAGCTAATTTAGGATAATGGATCATATGGTTTGTCCCAGAATCTCTTCAGTTTCTTAAAATTCAACTGAATTGCACAAGAAAACTCAAATCTGGATGTGTCTACTGAGAGGAAACATTAAAGCTCAAGTCACTGTGTGATTAGCCATTTAAGTATAATACACTGTGACAGGTGCATTTACCATCTCAAGCTCTCCGTTATTGAGAAAAGCTGCAGATTTTCTTAAATGGGTAATTTTGTTCTTGATATTTACTGATGTAAATCTGAATCTGAACTTTTTTTCTGAGGTGTGTTTAAGGTGTGGACAAGTTTTCTCACCTCTAGCAATAGTGATTTGTAATTTGGTTTACTGAAGCCGTGGCATTGCATATAAAAGGCCACAGCTGTGGTGCGGTAAATTGCTGGATGTTTCCTCATTAAAACAGGAACCGTCAAATACTCTTCCTCACAGTGACAGAGACAAATCTGAGACATCTTTAAAACATCATGGTTATTTTTGTTCTCTACTGTATGTAATAGTATGCAGTATAATTGTAGAGACTGTGCAAAATCTCCATGCAGATAAAGGCATTCATATGAACATACAACAAATTTAACCTAAATTGGTTAATTTTGGTTATATTTATTAACAATATAATATAATATAATATAATATAATATAATATAATATAATATAATATAATATAATATAATATAATATAATATAATATAAGAGAAAATACAATAGTTTGGATTATGATGACAAAGTTCATTTTTGACCTAATACTTCCTGAACTGTTACACTCAGTTATATGTATTTTATAATCAATGTTAAAAAGTATTTAGTTTGAGATTCTGGTAAATTAATGCTTTAGTGATTCTTATTCTTTAATATTAAATAAGTACCTCTGAAATAGATAGATAGATAGATAGATAGATAGATAGATAGATAGATAGATAGATAGATAGATAGATAGATAGATAGATAGATAGATAGATAGATAGATAGATAGATAGATAGATAGATAGAACATCAACAAACACAACACTTGAGGCCTTTTGCTGTTTTACTACTTTGGTTCCATTGTGTTTTCATCTAGGCTGTAAGTAAATCATTGAAGGAGAGCATAATGGAGGGATGTCTCTTGACCCCTTTATATAAATTGCTTTAAATAAAATGTTTCCTGTAATAAATTTTGAAACGACAACAGCTAAAGCACGCCTGGGGTAACCTCCCAGCCCAGATGAACATTACCTTCTCTGCTTCCATTATGGCTGGGCTTCTCCCAGCATGCATTAGTACAGAAACAGTCTTGAATTAGGTCGAGTGAGGAATGCATATGTCTTTGTTGATGCAACCGCACAGAGATGGATTACTATACTTTACTGGGAGCAGCTGCAATCAGACTGTAAAGGGAAAAAGAATTCTGTTATTTGACGAAGAGCCGGTGTTTGTTTTGTTGGTTGAAAGGAAGAGCCCCTCTCTCCCATGACATCCCATTCATTTTGAAACAATAACACATTGCTTCTGCTTCCATTTTTGGTCTCTGATTTACAGTGCACCATTTTACAGCTATCTTTGAATTAGAGTCAATCTGAAAAATTCAACCATATTCACAATGGAAAGTAAATTTTAAGGTTTTTTTTCTTTCTTTTTTTTTTCTCAAGTTTGATTCCACTCAATGGACTCAATAAATACTAAGTAAAGTGGCTTTAAAGCATGCTTAATTCTAATGCTGACACAATATCGCAGTAATGCATGAAAATGCACAGGAGGTCATAAAAAAGTAGGTTGAATCATCATATCTTTTTAGTTTATCTGCTGCAGACTATCACTGTGTCTCAAAAGGCACTGAAGTAAAAAGTTAAATAAAATATGAAGAAAAGTATAAAAAAGCTAAATGAAATTTATAGAAAATGTATAGAAAAAAGACATCTAAGGGCATGTATATTGTTTGTCTGAGCTTTTTGTGTCAGGTGTATTTCTTGGTTTCATTGTTTTATTTTAGCTCATATAGCACTCTGAAGAAATGACTATGACAGCCCATGCCACATTATTTTATTTATTTAATTTAATTTAATTTAATTTAATTTAATTTAATTTAATTTAATTTAATTTAATTTAATTTAATTTAATAATTTAATAAATAATAATAATATTTAATAATATTTTTTTTTTTACGTAGGTAACTGTGATGTAGTTCCAAATAAGACCTAAAGTCATATTGAGATATTAAGCTGCACTTAGGAGATATCAAGTCTAGAAAATTACAAGATAAAACTCGTAACTGCTTCAAAGTCACATTGTCACACTGGGCAATATAAAGTCTAATTTTGAAATGTAAAGTTGCAGTAATGAAATTTACAGTCACGTTACAAGAAACAAAATCACATTTGTAAGACTTAGTGTCACATTATCGGGGAAGTCATGGCCTGAAGAGTTTAACTCCTAATCCTAAGGTTGTGGGTTCGAGTCTCGGGCCGGCAATACCACGACTGAGGTGCCCTTGAGCAAGGCACAGAACCCCCAACTGCTCCCCGGGCGCCGCAGCATAAATGGCTGCCCACTGCTCCGTGTGTGTGTGTTCACGGTGTGTATGTGTTCACTGCTGTGTGTGTGTGCACTTTGAATGGGTTAAATGTAGAGCACGAATTCTGAGTACGGGTCACCACCTTGGCTGTATGTCACTTCACTTTCACATTATGAGAAACAAAGTTGCATTTGCAAGATTTAATGTCACATTCCAGAAACAAAGTTGCATTTGCGTGATTTAAAGTCACATTGGAAATAGTCACATTTGTGAGATTTAAATTCACAATATGAGAACAACATTTGTGAGACAAAATGTGCTTCATGTGGTATCAAATAAATTAACTGATTTTATTCAAATAAAAATGAAATGTAATATTACTGAATCAATCTAATTAAAGTTAAACCAACAAAACTAAATTTAAGGGTACAATCAGGTAGAAATAGCTCTTTAACATAACAATTACAGGTTGCCACTTTTACAGTATCAGTACGTTCATCGGTTGGTGCTTGATTTCACTGAATGAAAGAAGTGACGAACTGTAATCTGTAAGTTGCTTTGGATAAAAGTGTTGCGACTGGGAGAAATAAAGTCACATTGCATCACTTTTCTATTAAGAAATAACTGAAAAACAAGGTGCAGACAGTTTCAAATTGGATCGTAGAGATGCAGCATTTAGAAACACCAGAGGGATGATGTGTATATATTCAAGAGTTTAGAGGGATCAAGAACTCATCACCACCATCCCAACAATGCATCATCTGCTCAGCATCATTTTCTTTTGTTATACGTGCTGTGTAGAGTTTTTACCAATACAGTCTGAGGAAGGGATTGCACTTTACAAAACAGGGCTGTGGGTAATATAAAAATACATTTGGAATTGTATAAAATGAGACATAAATCAGAATGAATCGAGCAGCCAGTCTGTGCATACAGAACTATCACATTTATATGCAACTGTGTATAAAGTGTATTAGAAAACGGGTCCAAGGAAAAAAAAAAGGTAGCAGCTATTCCTATAGCCTCAGGATTCTGTTTAGCATATTTTTTGTATTCGTCTAAGCACTCATGTCATTGTGCATTGTTTCCACACTTAATAGTCATCATACATATCAAGAACTATATGACCTATACCACAATCACACTAACAAATGACTGGAGAGTGAATAGTTTAGATATTAAAAACACTGGATAGCATTACTAAGATGCACTCAATGTAATTTGTTTCCATTCTTAATGGTTTCTAATTAGCTAGTTTGTATGTTAAAAATATAATATAATATAATATAATATAATATAATATAATATAATATAAATGTGTTCACTTTCCAGGCCTGCAATGGCATTAGATCTATACCCACCCACTCAGACAGTACTAATGAGCAGAACATTCTCTCTAAACTTCTTTCTTGGAGGTCTGTTGCTATGAGACAAACATTTAACCAGAAAATGTGCCCTAACCTTTATCGATGGCTTAAGGGATTTCCGGTTTATCCATTAATAATTGATATGCTGTGACCTGCTATTCTGAGGACAGTTGCTGTGGGCGTCACAGCGCCTCCGACTCTCAGCTCAGATGTTTCAGCTCAATAATTTTTTCCTCTGAAAAGATACATCTACCTCTCCTTTTCCGCAGTTGCACTTCAGGGTGCATTATGTAACTGTTTTGCAAGTGGATTCATCATTGTCTCTTTTTTTTTCCTAGCATGTTGTTCTGACAGAGTTTGTCTGGGAGTTCAACAACTGTCTGCTTTGATAAACATTCTCCATCTCAGTGTGATTGTTTGTTTGTGTATATTTTTTGTAGTGCTAAACAAAAATTCCTCTCGAGGATCTAACATCCATAAATATTCATTGTCATAATACAGAAAATTACATTGGCATCTAATAGTGATTTTTATTAAATAAAGATTAATGGTGAAATGAATGTCTTAAAACACTTTCAGCCATATTTCAGACATTTGAGTATAAATACCATTCTGATAACTAATGTGGACCTATTAAGTTAAATTATGCATTCAGTTTTAACATAAGAAATGTTTATAACGGAGGTAACCAAACAGTTTACAGTAGCCACTGACATTTACATTATATGCAAGCACAGGTTTTTTTTTTTTTTTTTTTTTTTTTTTTTTTTAAGATTTAAAGTACACTATTCAATAAGAACACTTCTTTTTCACAAGTGAGCACATCTACAGTAATGTGTGTTTGTTCATCACACATCAATGCATTGTTGAAAGGTACTGCTAACCACATCCTGAACTCCGTGGTCAAATGTGTGAAGGTTCATCAAGAGTACAGTGATTCTGTCCTCTAAACCTCATTAACCTGCCAGCAGGGTGACAATTTTGTGCTCACAGACTAGAATGACGATTACCTCTTGCATTTGCAATTCAGATTACTGTCAGGCACAAAAGAGAGAGTGTGGCAGTTCAATAATAATCTTCCATTAACAGTTTGTGGATACGTGTAACAAGTATTGGACACCATCAGCTCCTCAAAAGTGTTTGTGACTAGGATATTGAATCAGGAGCCGTTTATTCATGTGACATCTCAACTTCATAACATAGGTTAGATTATGGTTGAGAAAGGATTTGTTTAAAAAAGATAGATATATTCTTAGCTTGAATCCATATTGCCTTTGTTTACTGTCAGTGAAGGTCTAAGAGAAACAGAAACTGAACATGGTGGCAGATGATCTCAATTGTGTGTGTGTGTGTGTGTGTGTGTGTGTGTGTGTGTGTGTGTGTGTGTGTGTGTTCCATAACTCCATGTTCTGCAGTAGCTAGAAGGTGCCAACATCAGTTGTCATTAATAGCAACAGGTCATCTCCATAAATTATCCCTAGAACAGTGAACTTGATTTTAAGGTCAGCTTCTTTGAACCTATATAACGGAGGAGCAACTAGGCTTTTTTTTCAAGACAATTTCCCCAAACTTGATGCCAGATTAATAACTCATAACAGCAGCAATATCTCACCCCTTGCTGATTATTTGCAAACCTTTTGCAGGGTTTTAACATTTTATTTCATGGCAGCTTATTGTTCATAACATAATGGATCTGGAATCATTAAATATTTGTCACATTCTGACTCCCTTATTAATTATAAAAGGTTTTTACTGCATTTGGCTTCATATTATTCAAGTCTCGTTCCTTAGCACTCCATCATGGACAGCAAGCCTTATACGATTACCTTTCTCCAAGTATGTTTTCCTCTATCTCAAATTATGATCACATTAACATGTTAACTGTTTTGTTTGGCTACTTAATGTTAGATATTGTGTTTCAGTGGTATGAAGATTAAAAAAAAAAAAAAAAAAAAAAAACACGTTGATTTTGAAATAATATATCTCCGGCAAATCCATAAATAAAATAAAATTATCATGCAACTGTATTTATTTTTTAAATGTTTGTTGGGTTAATATTTTTTTGTTTGTTTATTTTTTTATCTTTTATTTATTTATTTTTTGGTTTGCTACTATTTATGGCTGCAGAAATTAACATGGTCATATTTTTGGTGTCGATAAATCGGGCATAGCTGACTTTAAAAGAGCGATTTTTACTAAATATTTCGCTCATGACTGTGGCGCATCTACAAAAGCTTGTCTAATCTTTTCGAGACGTCACAAAAATAAATGAATATGAATAAGACAAGCACTCGCTCCCCCTCTCTCTATCTCTCTCTCCTCTTGTTTCGTCTCCTCTGGTCTCTCTCATTCTCGTCTCGCTGTTGATCCGTCTCTAAAATGATCGCAGACGCACATCAGATGTTGAGGATTCATGTAGGCTATCTGGAGGCTGCAGCTGAACACGACGATGTCATTTAGATGTAAATAGGTTGCCCCGGTGGACAGAGACGACACGGAAAGCTAGCTTACCCGAGCTTCCTGAAGCTTTAGTTATTGTTCCGATAAACAAATCATCATGGATTTGTCATTTATGGCCGCGCAGGTAAGACATTTCACGCTTTTGTCTCGAGCTATAGATACAGATGTGCATGAAGTCATAAAGTCAGCTTGAACTTCACGTGGAACTGTTCGTTGAAGTCAGAATGTACACATTTCAGCTTAATCATATCAGCAAAACTAATTCAGATATATACTATATAAACCGTGGGGTCCAAAAGTCTACATCCAAAACTATACAGACGACATTAAAAATAGTGGAATTAAAATCCTGTTTATAGGCTACATAAAAAAAAATAAACACAGTTTTAGGATTTTAGAATCCACATTCTGCGGAATTTTCGGTCACTATACACTCAAATACAAGTGTATGAACTGATTTGTACAAAAGGTTGGATGGTCTTACTTCAATTGAAGCACAAGATGCTCTTTGTAACATTCTCAAATCATGCTGGGGAACATACTGTATGTCACCATTTTTTATTTATTTATTATTTTTTTTTTATTTATTTTTTTACAAACTTGTGGAGTTCATGATAAGCCAAATACCAAAGACATTCTTCTTAGTCACCCTTTAAAATAAAATAAAAATCAACCTGTATGCATGTGGCAGATATTGATTCAGCAATATTTTACTTAGAAAGAATGAGTTACCGAAGGCAATTAGCAAGCAACTGTCAGCTTTTTGGAGAAAAAAATAAATAAAAAATTCCAAGAAATACTGACTATGTAATTATATGTCATTATAACATATATAAATTGTCTTTTGTTTATTACTTCATCCACACACTTTACAACCAGTATCAGTTTACTGCAATTAAATCAGTCCTAAACATATTTATATGCAGTTCTGATAGTCTTAAATATAATCAGAAATTATTGCATTTATTAGACCGTTAGAATGTGTATGCAGTGTGCATGATTCAGAGAGTAATAAAAATTAAGAAATGATAGGAACAACTGCAGCCTTTGTAATGAGCTGTAGAGCAATTATTGGTGGAAGGCTAATGGAAGAGAACAGCAGTGCTCAAGAGTTATAGTTATGTTCATTTCCTCGTGTTTCATTGACTTGGCAAAGGAAAAAAAAAAAAAAATCAAAAGTATAAAGTGTTTCAACACTGCAGCAGAAGAAACTTACTAAAAGGGAAAAATCATAATTTCCGCCTATGGCAACCACTTTCTGGGGTTTGATAAAAAATTGCTCTTTTATAAGCCAAAATGTTTTGGATGGGGATTTTCTTGTAGGCAGATGAACAAGACAAGTTCCGCTTGGAGCGACATCAGAAAATTGCACTGACAGAGCCATTTAAATGGATGTAGCTAAGCGAAGTGAACAACATCATTGTGAAATCAGCCAGGGGTGAAACTAAACAACCTTCCCCTCTTACTGGATGAGCTATAGAAATAACTTAAGGTGTGTATCACAGACTAGATTGTGCTACATATGGATTTGTTCCAAGGTCAGACAGAGATAGGTTACAGGGCATCAAAGAGTGATCTCTCCATTAGTGTTGTGTCTTCTCTCTGTGTCATTTCTCCTGACAGCCAGGAGGCAGAAGCTTTAATATTAGTGGCTGAACTAACTTAGAGCCAAGTCAGGGTTCAAATTTGCCTGCCAGAACAGTACTGTTCCCTTAGAACAGACATTACCCTCATAAAGTCACGTCCAATAGGTAAGTTTTGGTTTGACTGATTTCTGATGCCAAGTCTGATCTATTTCAGAACAGGCAAACTGGACTGAGTTCTTAGTTTCTATATGCTTCTGACTCTCGGTGGAGAGTTGTAGAGTTGAGCCAAATCATAATAAGTGGCAGTTCAAGGCTAAATTATTTTTTAGTTCGGTTTCATCCCTCATTTGTGCCCTTGATGCAAATGAATCTTTGGCTTTATGTGTTTTGACAGATGCTAAAAGATGGCTGTGGTTTCTCACAATGGCCCTGATTGCTGGCGATATTTCCATTAATTGTCCAACTTCCCTCATTAATCTCATATAGTCTTGTCTCTCTGGATTTAATTGAATTGCTCCATTTTGCTCAAATGGTGTGGAACGGTGACCCTATTTTTTGGGAATGAGCTGAATTATATCAGTAATGTTGTAAAAAAGTTATGCAACTACTTATAGTACTGATAATGCAGAGAAAAATGAAAAAAAAAAAAAAAAAAAACTTAATTTCCTTCCTATTAAATGTTCAAAACAGGCTTTCACAAATGGTTAACATTCATCCTTTTACCTAAAAGAACATTAGAACATATTTGCACCCAGTGAACTACCTAAAGTAGCATTTTAAAGCATCATGGATTTACTTTGAAACAATGTTTCACTTGTACTAATGCAAATTTCACAAGTAATTACAAAGAAACTGCAAGTAACACATTGAATTAAACGTGAAATTTATCGAACATGCTCATTGAATTTTTTGTTCTAATCACTATGTCCACAAAGGTGGCAACACTGACCCGATGTTTCACAGTTAAAAAATAAATGGAGGTGATGGAACAACAACAAACTATTTGAGTAAATCAACATTTAATCAGAACTAGTTTCAAGGAGTAAATCAACATTTTTTTTTTCCTTCAGTGGAGAGTTGTAGAGTTGAGGCAAATCATAATAAGTGGCAGTTCAAGGCTAAATTATTTTTTAGTTTGGTTTCATCCTTCATTTGTGCCCTTGATGCAAATGAATCTTTGGTTTTATGTGTTTTGACAGATGCTAAAAGATGGCTGTGGTTTCTCACTATGGCACTGATTACTGGCGATATTTCCATTAATTGTCCAACTTCCCTCATTAATCTCATATAGTCTTGTCTCTCTGGATTTAACTGAATTGCTCCATTTTGCTCAAATGGTGTGGAACGGTGACCCTATTTTTTTGGGAATGAGCTAAATCATATCAGTGATATTACAAAAAAGTTATGCAACTACTTATAGTACTGATAATGCAAGGAAAAAAAAACATAATTTCCTTCCTATTAAATGTTCAAAACAGGATTTCACAAATGGTTTACATTCATCCTTTTTCCTAAAAGAAGAACATTAGAAGAACAACAACAAACTATTTGAGTAAATCAACATTTAATTTGAGCTAGTATATTGACATTTTTATTGGTCATATCTAGTTTCAAGGAGTAAATAACTTCTGGAGAGAAATACAGCAGATGTTGGTCAGCTTTCAAGACCACATGGGTTGTCCACCTGTGAGCACACTGTCAAATGGAATAGACTGTATAAACTACTGTGTTGTCGTCAAAACTTAAGTATGCTTTAGGCTTAATGCTTACCATGCTACTATTGAACTCAACTGCACGTTGAATCTCCTGTGTGGAACACGATTTGTGTGAGTTGAGTCTAACGGTACACATATTTGTACCGGAAATTTTTTTACGGGTCTTAGGGTTCGGTAGACGTGTACCGAACAAATATAACATTGTTTTAACCACTGCACGAGTGTAACCTCACTGGAACCTCTCCTGTGCAGAGCCAATTGAACCTTCTGTTGGCCACGAGTCGTGTGTCTTCTGCCTGGGTCATGCCCACGCAGAGGTGGCACTTGGGTGGTTGGACTGCCCCCACTGTGGAGATATGATCCTCCAGACTCATGATCATCCAAGACAATGAACTCACCCAACTTGCCCTGCCATGCTCTTCCTCTGCAGACTCTTTCGAGCCAAGGAGGAAAGTGCCGCAAGCTTCTGATGTGGATCTGTCAGAGTCAGGTTACAAGCTCATGCCGTCTTAGTGCCCCCTGAGACAGGTCCCCTTCCTGTGCGCTTCATGACCGCTGATCTCTGCCCCTCTCCTGACGCACAAGATGTGATGTCTGTCGGTGCTATGGAGGGTTCTGAGGATGATGCCATTTCAGTGGCATAACTGCTGATGTGAAGGAGGAGTTGTCCAAAGCCTGCTGGATTACACTGCACCTCATGTCAGCGACATGGAGGACCTCCATCATAGTGATGTTGAGCTCTTACGCGTCCTGTCCAAGGTGGTTAATGAGCTCGGTTTAGAGTGGGCACCTCCTGCCGACTGGCCAGAAGCTGTCTGGACAAATGGTTCATCCAGTTGGAGTGTGGTCGAACAGACACCCCGCAGAGGCCTGGTCCTTTTTCCCCCAAGGTGCATGTTGAGATATCGAAGTCATGGAATGCGTCACTCACTATTCGAACGCACAATCCGGGATCCTCCCTCCTGTCCTCTGTGGGCGTTGACCAAGTGGGGAATGTTAAACTCATAATGTTAAACTGTCATGACTAGAATACTTAGTCTACATACTTGGTCTTTCATAAACACAGTAAAAGTTTGGCTGATTATCACGGCTCAGCTAATCCTGCTAGAAATACCATAAATACACCATTTGCCTCAGTGATGGTGGTGGAAAATGTTCTAGGTAGAGCGCCACGTGCAACAATTTTAGCATACATTCCAGTATGATTTATTCCAGCATAACAAAAGGAAAAATATAAAGACTTGAAACATTTTAAATAAAGATAATTGTGTTACCAAGATCAAGATTAAGTTTGAGGATGATTCTCACAAAACTATATTTTCTGCAAGAATTTTTCAAGATAAATTAAAACATTTTTCTGGTTTCAACCAGTGCTGAAGGGGGGGCGCATACGAAGCAGACCCAACTGTAGCACTGGCGATGCAGCCACCATGAGGCCCGGCCAGAGCCCGTTCCGGCGTGACTATAGCTCTCATTTGGGCTGAGTAGAAAATTGTTCCCACGAAAATTGTTCCCAGAAATGTTATTTGCTGGCTGGCTTTTATCCGCGTCCTTGATCTCTGTAAATCTCAGCCACAAATGGCATTTGAGCATCACAAGGCTGGCTATTGATCTCCCGATAGCCTGAGCGGTGGTCTTGGTGGTGAACAGAGCCAGGTCGGTTGCGCTCCTCAGCTCCCTGAGGGTTGCGGGGTCCAGGCCAGACTCGTCAGAGGAAGCGAGGATCTTGGCTTGGAAGACCTGGAGGAATGCCATTGAATGAAGCGCTGAAGCCCCCTGTCCAGCTGAAGTGTAGATGCTTCCAGCGAGAAGTGGTCCTACACAGCTTGGACGGGTGAGCGGCCTTTGCTCTCCAACTGAATCCGCCCCTGGTCTGCCTGCAAAAAGCATTGATAGTCTTAACACACTCCTGTGCGACATCCAGATTGTTTTTTTGCTTGTTTGTTTGTTTTTGTTTTTTTACAGAGTGTGACAGAGTGTAAATATTTTTATGTTATTGTCTACACTCAGCATTCAGTGGCTTCCCCATCATCTGAATCCTTTCCAGCATTGCAAGTGTGGAAAAAAACTCATTGTGCCTGTGCACCTCTTCATCAGTCTTTGAACCTCAACACATGCATATTGGCTTATTTTATTTCCCCACTGGCTCATGGCTGCTTTTTGATTCTTTACCCATTTGTGTGATGGCTTTGCTGAGATCTAGCCTTGGGTCTAACTGTAGACTCTGACAGTCCGTGAATCCCTAATGTACACTACAGGATTGTGGGCAGTTCTCCTTTGGGACAACTCTGTAATAGCAATACTCTACAGTGATAATAAATACTTTAACTTTATCACCAATCTCTTGACACCTTTTGTTATATTTAACCATCTCATTAATCATTGCATTTGTATTTTTTAAAAGCATCTTTGACATTGATGTATATTTTTGTGTGTGTTAGTGCTCATGCTCAATATATCACCTATTGTTTAAGTGAATGGGTTCACTTGCTCTTTAGAGTTATTAAGCTATGTGAACTGCGGGTACAACTGCACAACAATGATTGTACTTAAAACAGAAAGGTTTTTCCTTTGCATATTTGAAAAGTTTAATGTACAAACAGCAAAGCTGTCAAAACGATCCATGTTCATGCATACATGCCAGGCCAGTATTTGGCAATGTCACTTAAAAAAACACTACGCACCTTCACACATATGCATTTCTATATATTGAACATGTAATACACGTGCACATGACAACACTATTTTTTATATTTATTTATATATATTTATATATATTTTATTTATTTATATATATTTATATAGGCATTTCTATTTTCTCAAATTGTGTTTTCATAGTTTAAAAAGAGACAATAACAATATTGCTTTCAAAATCTTTTAAACCTATACACAAACATTTTCATTCCCACAAAACAAAAACACTTTTAAAATAAAAACAAAAACCAAAAAAAAATAAACAACTTCCAGTTTGAAATGCTGTTGTGTAAACCACTGCCCTGCTGAGTTTTGCTCCAACCGTGATTAAACACACGTGGACCAGCTATTGAAGGTCTTCAGATTCACTAGAAAATTCCAGGCAAGTCTGTTGGTGCTGGTTGAAGCTAAACTCTGCAGGACATTGGCCATCCAGGAGCAGAATTACATTAAAGTAGTAGTAGTAGTTTTACTGCATATTGACTGTTTAAGGCGAAACTACTGCAGAACACAGTGATAATCTTTTAATTAAAGTTAATTCAGGTTATTTAATAAATGCAGTCTGTGACACTAAAATTGCGAGCCAAAACAAGTTCACAAACTGCTGATGGGGAAGTTCTTGGCATTTCAACCAGCTGAACAAATGCCACATCACCAATCTAGTACCTCCTGGAAGACCTGAGTGTCATTCCCTGCTAACTGAGGACAGCAATGCTGTGCCATGGGCAAATGTGTGCCCATAAGCATGATGAAGGCAGTGGGACGGGGGCTGGAAGCTTGTTCAGCTCTGCTATGAATGGAAATGGCACTTCAATGTAGATAATGCTGTGTAGTTCACTGCGCACTAATTCATTTGCTCTGTTCAGAGGATTCCTTCTCTCAGAGGCACAAGCACAAGTATTTTGATTTTCTGCTAGTGATTCCTATGTAGAAAAATCACTTTCTGCCCTCCAGCTGCACTTTGCACTACAGCAATGAGGTCATGTGCAAACACCCTATTAGCTGAATATGAGGTCAGTCCAAACCAACACTAGGTCCACTGGAAATGGGTGTATTTTTTTTTTTTTTTTTTTTTTTTTTTTTTTTTTTTTTTTTTGCGGTCCTCTCTCTGTAAGATGAGGAGAAATTGTTATTCTGTGGAAGAAGAGCTTTAATTTGAGAGTGCAACCCTTGGCTTGGATAGATGAGGACTGTGTTGTGTCTTGCCACATAATGTAAAACAGCTTTTAGCATATGCCACTACAGTAACATAAGGCTAAATTAGAGCTGTCTTTCTGTATGATTTATAGGATAACGCACAAGAGTAATAGAGTGGGAAAGGCAGCAGACTTTGTCATAAAGACAGAATTAAAATGTTAAATCAATACCCACAATTTCCTTTTCCTGAACTTACTTAACTCTTAAAAAGTTAAGTATATGTGGAATAATAAAACTAACCATGCTAGATACATGTCTAAATATCATTTAAAACTTTTATTTTCTGTAGATAAACATTAAATGGACATGACAATTAAGTAGACAAACATTAAAATGTATTACAAATTTATTTGAATCAATTTAACATTTAAAAAATCTGCGACAGAATGGGTAATAATAAAGGCTGCACAATTACCATAAGCTATAATGTATAGTTTGGGGCCAAATGTTGGTTTGTAGTAGATAAACTTATACTATCCAACTAACTAACTAACTAACAAAATAAATAAATAAATAGTTTGGTATGTGTATTTTGGTAACAATTTACCATAATGTCCATTAGTTAATATTAATACATTAACTAATATTACCTAACAATGATCAATACATTTGTTACAGTATTTATTAATCTTTTTTAATTAAAGTACAACTTTTCATTGTTAGTTCCTGTCAGCACAAGCCCATTAAATAATATTAGCAGATAAAACTTTTTAATAATGATTTTAATAATGTATTAGTAAATGTTGACATAAATATGAGATTAATAAATGATTTACAAGTATTTTTTTCATTGTTAGTTCATATTAACTAATGTAGTTAACTAATGTTAACAAATGGAACCTTATTGTAAAGTGTTACATATTACATACAAGTGTTTTATGGTAGTTTGTCTAAATTATCTAACAATTTTTTCTTAGCAAACAACAACAGCAACGATGCTTCAATAAAGCTAAGTGTTATCTATCGCTGTAAATCACCTGAACACAAAGGAGTTTCACAGACAGTTGCACTAAGTTTCTGTCAGGAATTTGTATATCATTTCTAAAGTTTAATTGACAGCAGATGCAAATGCCATGCCCTTGGTGGAGGATTTCTTGTGTATCCGATCATAAACTTAAAGGAAACATCCAGAAAGGTGCTTCATCATTCTGAACTTTCATTCAAAGTTTATTTGCAAGAATAAATCACTTTGGCAATCAGTCATTGGTAGTGATGGATTGCCACTCTTAATCAAATCTCACACTGCCAGCAGTTTGCAACTCAACTGGATAGTGACTGACAGGCAAAAGCACTGCAGAAAATATATATTACCACAGTGAGTGAATCCAAAACTATGACACATAAAAAAATTAAAAAAAATAAATAAACAATTAAAAAAGAGAGAATCGGCCATTGTCCTGTGGCTCTGGAGATTTATAAAGTCAAATCTTTTCCTGAACCCTATATCATCCTTCTAGACTAGGATTCGCTATTCGCTCTCTCTTTCTTTAATTTTTGGGTGCCTTGAAGGCCAAAGTGCCATTGAAACCCTGACTGCACCTCCACTAATAATAAAGCAGAGGTTCATAAAGAAGTTGCTGAAGGAGGTTTTCTATGACTGGGATCAAGAACAAAGAGCTGCAGCTGTGAACAGAAAGGAGGATTTTGTCTTAAAATTGTGACATTTGAATGGAAGGAGGGCAAAAAAATAGCTGTGAGGCCTGCTGTACAGAGAGCACTCTGTCATGGACACTGCGATAACACGCGTCTGGAGGATCGAAGCTTCATCATAATGACAACGATCAGTTCTCAGTACAATAAACCTCTATCGGTATAGCGTGGTGTGAATGCATTGGTATTATCATATCTAACATTATTCAAAAACTGAGAATAATTTAGGAAATTGAAATAGTTGTGTTATACAATTAAGGGAGAGTGTGGTAAGCCATGTTTTAAACTGTCTTCAGGCAGAGAACAATGACAAATGGTGAGGAGGAAAACGTATAAGAAAGCATGCATACACACATACATACAGATCTGAATATGAAGTCTCCATGAAAATGTGGTCCAGAAATACATCTTGCCAACATATTTAGGCCTGAATAACATTTATATATTAATTGCAAATGAAATTTCCATCCATTTAATTTGTTTGTTTATTTGGATCCCCATTAGCCAATACCAAGCTAATGGATATTCTTCCATTTGGATTGTTTAGTTATAATATAAATGAATAAACTCCTATTTGCAGCTATTAAAATTACTTGAGCACAAAAACAAATAGCAATCCACAGAAAACAGAGGCTAAACACAGGAACAAGGAAGTAAATACAAACTAAAAGTCCAGGAAACAAAACAGAATCAGGAAATAGAAACCATTACTGTATGGGTAACACCTGTAATAGTATAAAATGTGTGAATGTGTAAATACACAGTGACCATGTAACTGAATAAATGTATTGTTTTCACAATGAACAGATTTGTGGTGATTCTAAGCAATCTGAATAAATGCATTTTGAGAATATAATTATTTAAATAAAGTAAAATAGATGCAAATAGTAAATAATAAAATGTTATATTTTTGCTTATTAATTATTTTATTTGGCTCTAAATTATGTATATTCATAATATTCTTAATATTTGAATATTAACATTTTGTAATATTATTTGTAGTAGTCTAAGCTGGTCATTTGTTTGTTTGTTTGGCAATGCTTACTATAATTATTAGTTACTCACACGGATTTCCTCATTTTTTCATTGATTTTACACTGGAAATTCACCAACATGCATAGTAGATTTGATTAAATATCAAATATTTTTTGCATGATGTAGAAATTTATTTTACATGTGTATAATTTAATTTGTTATCTACATAAAATATATAGTAGAAATATAGAAAGCATAGCAAGGAAGCAAAGTGAAGCCTTTGGTATAAACATGCTTAGCTCTGCGCTCAAGTGTATCTTTTAATTTCAAAACATGATCACATTCCAAAAAAATATGTACAATTTGCTAGATTAAAGTGGCAGCGTATTCTAACACTGACACATTTAGCTCTCCCTCTACGTTCTTGTTATCCTACAAAAAGTAAGAGAGCTGATTAGAATGTTTAGGTTGGAGAAACTTAGCAGAGATTCAAAATATCAGGACAGGACAGGAGTGATTTGTTTTTGGTCCATGTGACTAAGTAGGTTGCATGAGAAAGCTTGGGCATCTACAGATATTTTATTGTTTAAGTATGTGTGCATTTGTTTGCATTCGTTATTTCATTTTTATTAGGTGTCCCATAGTGCCTATTTGCTACTGTGAGCCTTTGGGCTCTTGAGTTGTCCCTTGAATCCTTCATATTTGAGCTCAGAGGAGAGGCATCAGGAAGCATGGGGATCATTAAGACTTAATGCAGCTCTCTCAATGGTATTAAGCTCCAGGCAGCTCATTTCAACCTCTCCCTGTGCAATGAACAGATACTGAGTTCATGTGACAGTTGCATTGTATGAAAGTCTTGGTCTTGAATTAAAGGTTGATATTCATATAGTGTTCCTTTCTCTGCATAATTCAGAATTTTTTTTTTTTTGAAGATGTAAAATCCATGACTGTCATTTAATGTTAAAAACCGATAGAGGAGAATGAGGTCATGAGAATATTGAGAACCTCTGAATCTGATTGATTAAAGAAGAAAAATGCAAAAGAACAGCTTCATTTAACAGTGAAGTGCTCTGTTTGGTTTAGAGTTATTAGGGATCAGTGCCAAAAGTAAAAACTATCACTAGCATCTCTTTACAGTTAAAATGAATTTAAACTGAAGCTTTCAAGCAATGGTGAAAAAGCACAATAAAAGTAGTCCTTATGATTTGTGCACTATATTCCAAGTCCTTTCAAGCTACTATAGCAAATTGTGTGACAAACATATTTTAAAGTTGTTATTCACTGACAGTCTTTTAAGACTGTAAAAGATTTAAGTAAGATTTGTGAGGCGAATCAGTCTGATTCATTAGCGAATCATTCAGGCTGTTTTTGTGCACTGGATCAAGTGATTCATTGAAACGATTAAAATCCAAAGAACTGTTTGTTCACAAATCAGCACTTAAATCAGCCTGTTTCTCACACTAACCTGTCGTATTGCTTCAGAAAACTTGGATTATATCTGTAATGTCAATTTGGTCATTTCGAAAAGCTCCTTTTATCCTTCACTTTTGTATAAAAAAACATGGCCAGAAATTAAATAGTAAATATTAATGATAACAAATAATTACTAATAAATAATGACAGCATTTTTCTGTTTGGTTGAACTTCACCTTTAATCATTGCTTATTAATATAGAGTGCCAGTTTAAACATTCTCTCTTTCACATGCATTGATTCATAAGATACCTCTTTTACAGTGTTATTTCACAGGAAAATCTGCAGTCAGACAATGTTCCATTCAGAACCACAGTCTTTTCTAAGAGTGTGAAATCTTGTACATGAGGATAGAGGTGGAAAAGTTTTTGTGCTGATTTATTTAATAGTTCTGTTATTCGTACAGTAGGTCTGTTTTCATGCTTCAAAAAGATGAGAGAAAGTTTTTTCTCTTTAAAGATTAATGGAGTTATTCTGTCCGTGAAGAGGAGCAGCAGGTGCAGTGCTGTATCGATTGCTGCTCAGTTGCCTCTGTTTTACACAGACTTCAATAATCAGCCAATCACTGACCTCTGAGTCATAAATCAACAACATCTCAAAATAGTTCTGATTTTAAGTAATAAAAAAAGAAAGAAAACTTAACATTCTGGTCAGCGTCCTTGGTCTTAATGTAAGCCTGGTAGTTTGACCATAATTCAGCTGTTTAAGTATGCTGTTGCCTTTAGCACAATGGAAAATATTGCTATCAAAAATTCACATTTAAAATAAATTGTCATATAAAATGTTACATATGCATTTTTGTGGTAGAGCACTGAAGAAGAAAAAAAGCCTAGA